>NC_051427.1:75840-85468 GCF_015228065.2 Penaeus monodon
AACATAACACACACACACAACAACACAAAACACCAACACACACACACACACAAACCAACACCACACAACACACCCACACACCACACGCACACGAATATATAAATATAATATAATATATATATTTTATATATTTTAAATATAATATATATATAATATATAAAATTGCATTTATTTAATATGATACAGTATGTTATATGTTATATTATATATATATATATATTATATATATATAAATATATATATTATATAATGTAATATATTACATTACAGTATACATATGAAAGATGAATAATGAAACCCGCTTTGATATCGTAAATAACAATCCTCCCTGCCCAGGACCGAACCCTAGGTCACCCGGGTATGAAACGGGGGCCCAGTGCTAAAAAAAAAAACCGTGCCAACGACCCACAAAAAGAATTTTGGGCAACAGGATTTATAGTCCAAGAATTACCTATCTACTCATACTTGAGTAATGATAGCAAAGTTTTTACGCTCACTCCCCGTGGGCACTCGGTGGAAATTGATTTAGCAATTTAAAACCTATCAGAGTACCAAGGTATATTTATGAAAGATGGAATAAGCAATGCCGCATTGATATCTAAAAAAACAATCCTCCCTGCCAGGACTCAAACCTGGGTCACTCCGGGTATGAAACCGGGGGCCAGTGCAAAACCAACCGTGCCACACGACCCAAAAAAGGGGAGTGTGCAAAATAAGATCTTACTAACCCCAAGACTTTCCCTTTTCTACTCATATTGGTAATGATAGCAAATTTTTACGCTCACCCCCCGGGGGCATCGGGGGAAAAATTTTTTAGCAATTCAAATCCAAAGCAGATTACCAGGAAATTTTTATGAAAGTGGAATAAGAATGCCGCATGATATGAAAAATAACAACCTCCCTGCCAGGACTCAAACCCCTAGGCCCTCCGGGATAAAACCGGAGGCCAGTGCAAAACCCAAACCCGTCCCACAGCCCCCAAAAAAGGGTGTGCAACTGGGGATCTTACTACCCAAGACTTTCCCTATCTATCATATTTGAGTAATGATAGCAAAGTTTACGCTCACCCCCCGGGGCACTCGGGGGAAAATTGTTTTAGAAATTCAAATCCTAAGTAGAGTCCCAAAGGTTTTTTATGAAAGAGGGAATAATGCAATCCGCATTGATATGTAAATAAAAATCCTCCCTGACCGGACTCAAACCCTGGCACTCGGGTTAAAACCCGGGGGCCCAGTGCAAAAACCAACCGTGCCACACGACTCACTAAAAAGGATGTGAACTAGGATCTTAAGCTCCATAGACATTACCATTACCATATTGGAATGATAGCGAAGTTTTACGCTCACCCCCGTGGGCACTCGGTTTCATACCCGGAGTGCCCCTAGGTTGAGCCTGGTCAGGGAGGTTTGTTATTTATCGATATCAATGCGGCATTGAATTCATCTTTCAGAAATAACCCTTTGGGACATCGACTTTGGATTGAATTGCTAAATCAATTTCCAACGGGTGCCCACGGGGGAGTGAGCGTAAAAAATTTGCTAATTACTCAAGATGAGTAGATAGGAAGTTATGGAGTAGAAGATCTAGTTTCACACTCCTTTTAGAGGGTCGTGTGGCACGGTTTGGTTTAGCACTGGCCTCCGGTTTCATACCCCGGGGGACCTAGGGTTGAGTCCTGGTAGGGAGGATTTTTATTTATGATACAAATAAAAAATGCGAATTTTATATATATAAATATAATATATTAATAATATAATATATTTAATTTTAAAATACATATAATATATATAATATAATTTATTTTTATTTTAATTATAATATATTATATAATTATATATATTACAAAACATAATAAATAAATGCGAATTTATATAAATATATTATATTATATATATTATATATAATATATATATATTATTATATAATATATGTAATATATAATATATATATATATATAATATGTATATATATAAAATATATAAATTATAAATAATATATATATGTTGTAGGATGTATGTTAAAATGGTAACGCAACACACCCCAAACACACAAACACACACACACACACAACACCACACACACAAACCCATAACACACACCACACACACACCATACACACACACACAACACCCCAAAAACTATATGTGTATATATATATATATATTTATTTTAATATATATATAATTATATAAATATCGGTTGAATTCCTTCCCCCAAAGGAAGCAACTCCCCGGCCGGTGACCGAACCCTCGAACTCAGAATGCCTCGTCCCAGTTTTGAGCCCGAGGGCTCTAACCCCCGGGCCCCATACACAACACCCCACACACACACACACACCACACACAACACACCACACACACACCACACACAACCACACACACACACACACACACACAACACACACACCACACCACACACATAACCCCAAACTCAAAAAAACCCGCAACCCACACACACACATTTATTAATATTTTATATTATAATATATATAATATATATATATTATATATATATATATATATATAGATATATAAAATATAAAAAATTAGTGTGGGTTTGTGTTTTGGGTTGTGTTTTGTTTTGGATGTTGTGTTGGGTGTGTGTGTGTGTGTGTTTTTGTGTTGTGGGTGTGTGTGTGTGTGGTGTGTGTTTGTGTTTTGTTTTGTGTGTGTGTGTGTGTGTGTATGGCCGAGTGGTTAGGCATCGGATAAGACTGGCACACGGCATTCGAGTTCGGGGGGTTCGAGTCACCGGGGGCGAGTTGTTTCCCTTGGGAAAGGAATTTCAACTCGTATTTATAATATATATAATATATTAATTTTATATAAATATATATTATACATATATGTGGGGTGTGTGTGTGTTATGGGTGTGTGGGGTGTGTGTGGGGTGTTTGTGTGGGTGTGTGTGTGTGTTGGTGTGTGTTTGGGGTGGTGGTTGTGTGGTGTGTGTTGGGGTGTGTAACTTTTTTATAATACAACATACATAATACAATTATATATATATAATATATATAATATATTAATAATATATTTATGTATAAAAATTAAAATTTATTATATTGTGTTATATATATATATATTATAATATATATTTATAAATATATATATATATATTTTATATTATAATATATATATATAGCGAGAAGAGAGAGGGTGAGGGGGAGAAAGAGAGTGAGAGGGGGGGGGTCGGGCGTTTTTCCCTTGGGCAAGGAACTTCACCTCGATTGCCTACCTCCCACGGGGGAAAGCCACCCCCAAGTCAGTGTGGCCCCAACCCCGGTAAAATAGGGGAAAAGATTCCCAAAAAAAGGGTAACACCGTTGGTGTGTGTGGTGTGTTGGTTGTGTGGTGTGTTTGGGTGTGTGTGTGTGTGTGGGTGTGTGTGTTGTGTATGAGTGTGTGTGTAAGGAAAACCACAAAAAAAAAAAATAGATTTTTTAAAAAAAAGAGACATTTTTGAAACCCTCTGGTTTCCCACCCTGGGTCGAAGGGGAAAGGGAGAGGTATAAAAAGGAGGGGAGAGGCAGAGGGAGATCACATCGGGTGGGAGGAGCGGGGGGGGCTATGCACCGGGGGCCGGCATAGGGCGGAGGATGCGGGAGGCAAGGAGATACAGCGGGAGAAAAGCCTTTGTTAAATTTGAAATAGGCAGCAGCTTTATAAGGGAAGATTCCCCAGTCTACGGAGTGGACATCAAGGAAAAAAAGAAAATCAGCGCCGCTGACAGCCCACTGATGGCCAGTATCCCCCTGAGGCAAAAGAGGGGTTGTTGTTGGTCCCCCGGATACAGCTACTTTTTGTTGAGACAGACGCTTTGGGGGGATGGCGCCTGTTTCGCCCAAAGTATGTTATCACAGGGCACAAGGAACAGCATAGGTGCCCCCCTTCGAGGTAGAAGGGGGGCGGTTTATGGACCAGGTTGCGCGGTCCCAAGTTGTGTTGTGTGTGTGTGTGTGTGTGTGTGGTGTGTGTGTTGGTGTGTGTGCCGTATTGTTATATGCATATAATATATATACTTATATATTATATATATATATATAAATATATATTTTAATATATATGTATATATATATAATATATATAAAATTTTTTTTTTTTTTTTTTTTTTTTTTTTTTTTTTTTTTTTTTTTTTTTGTAACGGTAGTTCATTTTTGAAAAAAGAGCGAGAAAAAAGAGAGGGGAAAAAAACGAGTTAGAGAGAGAAAAGGGTGGTGTGTGTCTGTGTGAGTGGTGTGTGTTTTTAGATTATACGTATGTAGTATTATATATATATATATATTATATAATTATAATATTTTTTTATATATATAAAAAATATATTATAGGTATTTTAATAGTTGGTGTGCGTTGGGTGGTGTGTGGGTTTGTGTGGGTGTTGTTGTGGGTGTGTGTGTGTGCGGTGTTTACAAACATTGGGTAGTGTGTGTGTGGTGTTTTGGGTGGGTTTTGGGGGTGTGATATAATACTCATAATATAAAATTATAATATATAATAAATATATATAAATATATATAATATTAATTTTATAATATATAATATATATAAATATATTTTATAAATATAGATATATAAATATATATATATAATATATATATTTATATATATAATAATTTATATATATATAAATTTTTAATATATATTATATATATATATATATATATATATAATATATATATATTAAATTATTTTAATTAAATGAATAAATAAATAAAAAATAAAATATATATATATAATATTATATATATATATATATATAATATATATTATAAATAAATATGTATAAATATGAATAGAGTGGTGTATGTGTTTTGTTGTGTGTGTCTATATATTATATAATTAATATAATATATTTTAATATATATATAATATATGTGGTGGTGTGGGGTGTGGGTGTGTGTGTGTGTGTGGGTGTGCAATTATATATATATATTATATTACATATATAATTATAATAGTAGTGTATAAATGTAGTTTTAAGTAGTACTGAAAATACAAAAACATATATATAGCATATATATCATCTCATCAAGGGGCAACTTTGATGGGGGCGATGGCGCATCCACCTTCGCTTCCACCCACGAGGACCCCCGAGGTGGCCCCAACCCAGGCTCAGGCCCATCCCAAATTTCCTCGCGACAGGTCTCGCGAGCTCCCCAACCCATTTCCTGGGTCGTCCCACGGGTTTTCCCTCCACCCAGGGTTTGTCTCGCAAAAAGAAAACCTGATTGAGACGAGCTAGGGGGCCATTGGGCCTGATTTGGGCGGTAGGATTATGAAAGTAACAGGTCCCATGCCGTTCATTGTGTAACCCCATTGGAACATGGCCCTGCCAAATGTCCCCATGATTGGCGAAGGGATTTTACAAAAGGCTAAGGGCCCAGATCCAAGACACTGGATAGGGTCCAGGTTCGCCCCTATAGAGCAAAACTGGCGATAAGGGCCTTAAAGGGAACCGCAGTTTGGTTTTGCATAGGTCCGACATCCCCAAAAGTCTTGTTGATCGAAATTCGGGCTCTGTTGCCAGACCAATCCCCCTTTTGATTTGGTTGACAGCCCCGGATATGGACTATGTACCAAGGGAGTAAAAAATTCTGTAATTTAACGTCCTAGCCGCAAGCATGGATGATGAAGGGTTCACTAACAGGCCCCCCCAAAAATCTGAACTTGGCTTGGGCCAGGAGACCTCTAGGCTAGGGGTTCACCCCAGTAAAACATAAGAGCCGCACCAGTGACTCCAAGGACTCAGATAGGATAGCAAGTCGTCGGGGAAAGTCAAAGGGCTGAGACCTGATAGGGGTAGTGTTATCCCCCTGACTTGGCTAGTAGCTTGCCCATTTTCCAGTCCATACAGGGGGGTTGAAAGGGGGGTCAAGGACATAGCCTTGCCTCATCCCGAATTAACAGGGGAAAAAGTTAGGTTGTCGAGTTTTGTGAACGGGCAGAGTGCCATGGTGAACCAAAGGGAAAACTCCTCCCCCTAGTCTGTCCAGGGAAATCCCCTTAGGGGGGCCCCTGGAGGGACAGGGGGTTTGAAGTGGACCCATAGGGTAGCCACAAACCCGCCCATGGCAGTGCCCCCAGAACTCGGCATCCGGTAAACCCTGCAGTCTGGAGGATCCTCCATATGTGCTAACAAGAATGTGGGCGATCTATTTGGCCCCTGTACCCGTATGCTGTACCATGTCCAGCGAGGGGTTGGCGCGCTTGGTACCAGGAAGGAGAGATCCTATTTTTTGCGACCTAGCAAAGTTTTAGAGAAGGAGGCATTCTCACGCTTAGATCGCTCCTGAGCCCTGGGCCGACAGACATCTCGGTCACAGTCAGATACCGCATTAAAGTCGCCCAGAAAAATGGAATATCTGCGGGGGGAATTGTCTGCCACAGATGCAATTTGGCGAAAAAACCTTTTTACATCAATTTTACATACCGTAGGGGCGTATACAGCAATAAGGACATGAAGCCAAAAAGTTTGCTTCAGTTTTAGTGCCATAATCATCATCAACGGTGTCACGTCAACTACCCAAAGGGTGAATCGGCTGGAGATGGCTATGGCTACACCCCGGAGGTGGTGACCATGCTGGGCCTGACCCGTAGTGAGTACCCACCCCCCCACTGATTTTGCCGCACCAGGTCTTCTCACCCCTGAGAGGGCAGCCCCCTAACTCTCATTTGCACAATTCCCGCGATAGCGAGGGGAACCGCTCATCTGCTGCAAGGACCCGATGCCCAAGGCCAACCGAAAGCAGCGAGGTGGTCACTCTGGGTGACACCCCCCTGCCACCCCCCCAACATGCTCCAAAAAAGGGGTTTGGGAGGTTGTGGGACCGCCCACCCCCTGTGGCGTTCCGAGGGCTTTCCCCACAAGCTTTATGGTGGGTTGGGGCCGCCCGGGGGGGTGGGGAAAAAACTCTTGCTCCCAAACCCCTGCCCCAACATTTGCCCCCAGAGGAACCCCCAGCCCGCCTTTCTTGCTGGAGGGAGGGACAACACCCCCCCCCAGCATATCCATTTTAAATTTTAGACGTTTCCCGGGGGGTCTTTCGCGGGGAGGAGGATGGCAAGGCCCACCCCCCTGAGCTCCCCATACCCCAGGGGGGTAGGGGGCGAAGTTGGGACGGAGCGGGCATGTCCCCCACAATGGTGGGCCATAGCTATACCTCTGGGCCTCCTGCTGCTCCCCCACAGTTTTGCCGGGACCGCAAGGTGCCCCGTTACCCCGGGTGGGCCCCAAGGAGGCGTGCAGAAAATCTTTATGAAGAGAGGATGTGCCCTGGAGGGGGACATGCAAAAGCTGCCCCTTTCCGCTCTGGGGTAGCCCGTGGGGAAGCTGCAAGCAAGAAGGGATGCAAACCTTAACATATTAGGCTGCCACACTATCGCTTACATCACCTTGGTGTGAAAAAACACCCCTATGGACTACCCCTGGCAGACCATCTTTTTCGGCCTAAGAGAGCACTCTCACCCAAAACTCACATCCCTTTTTTAAACACAGACTTTAATATTTTATCCTTCATTCCCCCCGCCTAGCCTCATGATTCGGAATCTTTTTTTGACCAAAAGAGAAACCCGAGCCAACAACAAAAACACCGTAAACACCCGTTTACTAAGCATTGACCATTCCCCCGACGATCAAACCCCTGTTGCTTAGTTTTCCTTTTCCCCTTTTCCCGTGGGTTTCGTTTTTTCTTAATTTTTTTTCCAGTAATTTCTCGTTTCCCTTAATTTAAAATTATATTTTTCAATTACACGCTTATTTTTTTTTCACATTTGAATTTATTTTTGTTTGTTGATTTTAGAGAACCTCTTTTAAACAATTCTTCCGTTGTCAATGAACGTTATTTTTGGTCATTATTACAGCACTGTGATAGAGTCGGATTGATCTCTGAAACGTTTTTTCTAAAAAAACAGAAAATTTTCACGGCCGTATTAGCTACCCTCGTTTTGATTGTTCGACGCCTATTGGAAAACAAAAAAAAATAATTAATAAATATATAAAAATAAATAAAAAAAAAAAAAAAATTTTATAATAATTATAATAATTAAAAAAAAATAAAAACAGAAAAACAAAAACAAAAAAAAAAAGGGAAAATGTACAAAACAAAAAAAATATATTAAAAATAAAAAAAATAAAAAAGTATAATATAAGGTAGGTGGGGGGCGGGGTGGGGGGGGGTACAAAATATAAAAGATAAAAAAAAAAAAAAAAATAAAAATAAAAAAAATTATATACAAATATATTAAAATTATTTTTAAAATATATAGATATATAAAAAGATAGAAAAGAAGAAGATATAGAATGGTGTGTGTGGGTCTCCGTGTGTGGAGGGTGGGGGTGGGTGTGGTGTGGGGGTTTGGGGTGTGGGTGTGTGTGATATAATTATAATAAAATAATAATATTAATAAATATAATAAATGTGTGTGTGTGTGGTGGGTGGTGGTGTAGTGTGGTGGTTGAAAAAAAATAAATGAAGAAAAAACAGACAACAAATAAAATTATATATGAATAATATATATATAATAAATATATAAAATTATATTAAAATAAAATATACTAATATGTAAATTTAAAATTATATATACATATAATAATATGATATATATATATTAATTTTAATATATAAAAATATATAATATATATATATTATATATTACACACACACAGGGGCACACACAACAACCCACAAACACCACCACACCACACACACAACACACACCCCCACACAACATATAATAGATATATATAAATATTTTAATATAAATATATATAAATTATATATAATATATATTTATTATAGGGATATATATAGATATATATATATAAAATATATAATATGTATATATATATATAGATATATAGAATATATAATAATATAGTATATATATAAATAAGATATATTAAATTATATATATATATATATATAGAATATATAATTTTATATATTTTTATATATATATAAAAAATTATATATATATATATATAAAATTATATTATTATATATATTATATATATATTTTAGATATTATATATATATACATATTATGTATGATAGTATTTTATGATCTATGTGGTATAAATGTATATATAAAATAGATATATATATATATATATAATATAATATATATTTATAATATATATATATATATAATATATAGATATATAATATATATAGTATATTATATATATATATATATATATATATATATATATATAATCTTCTTTTTAACGGTAGGTTTATGTCTGAGCCGCCGTGGTCACAGCATGATACTTAATTGTAGTTTTCATGTTGTGATGCTCTTGGAGTGAGTATGGTATGGTCCCCGTTCCTTTCCACGGAGAGTGCCGGTGGTACCTTTTAATTGATCATTCTCTCTATTTATCCGGGGCGGGGACCAGCATTTAACTTGGGCTGGCTTGGCCCCCCCAGTGGCTAGGTAGGCAATCAAGGTGAAGTTCTTTGCCCCAAGGGAACAACGCGGCGGTCGGTGACTGGGAACCCTTGAATTCAGATTGCCGTCTGAAGTCTTGAGTCCGACGCTCTAACCATTCGGCCACCGCGGCCTTGACGATCAGGGGCTTCCATGATTTTTTCTTAGCAATTTAGAGCGGGGGTTGCCATGCCTTCCGC
>NC_051427.1:85568-90568 GCF_015228065.2 Penaeus monodon
CCAATCTCATACATTCCAATTTAGAGGAAAACAAAAAATACTCATACTATTATGTTCTTCATTGTATGGAACAACAAAGCTTTTTAAACTTTTCAAAAACGACTTACTGCCCTTTTGCACAGAAATCATGACAGTTTTAATTGATAAATAACAGGCCCAATCCTTGCTTCAAAAACGGAACAAAAAGCCCTTTACTTGAAAATATATAGATGACTACACATCCCCCTCATTGCCGCCCCACTTGCAATCTACGTGATTTTCCCATTGCCCTCATGGACAGCGGGGTTTGGTGTAAAATTCCGATATATTTTTTTAAAAAAGTGTGTGTTTTTTCCAACGGGAAAACCCAAAACTGATCCGGTCGTACCATATAAAACCCCTTTAAGAAAGGTAGTAAACAAAGCGCACGGGCTGTTTTCTAAAGCGGGCGCTCTCCTGGCTCACTGCATTAATGCAAAAAAACAGGGGAAACTAAAATACCCTTCCAAAATTTTAAACTATCAAACGGGTATCCAGTTTCACTTACTGGATACCCTCTCAATAGGAATATCATTGTGTGCAGGCTGATCTTTTAGCCAATTGCATTTTCCCCCATGAAGATCCCTATTTGTAGTCCCGCTATCTCTAAACCAAAATAAAAACGTGTTTTAGCTGTATCGAATTATGAGGGTCAGGTATGGACCACTAAAAAGAAAAAAGATGGACTGGTACTTTTTGGGCTTTACGAGAGTATTGTGGAATCAGATATAGACAAACCCTAAAAAGTCTACAGGCTGTCTAGGAGACAGCATTTTTACTTTGACTAGACTACGCATGGATATCAGCCCCAAAACAATATGTGGGATGCTTTTTGGAGGCAAAACCATTTCTTCCCACTGCAAACTTTGCAATGCCCCCAAAGTCGCAAAATTTTACCATTACTTACTCTGTTGAAAAAAAATGCATCCTATCGAAAAATGTCTTTTCCACAGATTGGCATTTTGTTGATTTATTCTTTTTTTATAGACACTAGTTTTGTCTTGACAAGTTATAAATTTTTTTTTACCGCCAATGCTATTTCTATATAATATAATGCCAGCCATCATGAAAGAAATAAAATAATGTTTGAAATACCCTCTACACGAAAACACACCCATTTGGTAGATACTTTGGTTTTTCCCCGGTTTTTGCAGGACATGTCTTATTCTAAAAATAATGTTTCAAATCAAAATCTTCTCTCTCTCTCCCTACACGGACTATGCTCTAACAATAGCCACACTACCAAACACTGCAAAAGTCATCCCCTTTTAGTTAGTGACAGGGGGCATTAAGTATAACCTTCCTTTTAAAAAGGGGGCCCCCCCCACCACGCCTTGGGTACCCCCCCTTGCTACTAAATACATGATGATTCATTGAAAGAATTGCCTGGGGGTTTGAAGACTTTACTCTCCCAGCCTGGATCACTTTAATAAAACTCTCGTCAACAAGTTGGCAAAATCATTCCCCGCTACAACCAAAAAACCCCTCCCAAGCACGATCTTTATCCCCCAGAGGTAACTGCACACAATGACAAGCCCCGAATAAAACTTTTTAAAAAGCTCAACGCTACAGAAAGAAAACACGACCCCGGGGAAAAACCGTACTTGGCAAAGGGATCTTGTTTTTTTTAGAAAAAAGTTTAAATGATTGAAAACCAAAAAACGGAGGAAAGATTTTATCCCTGGGCAGAATCAATTGACCCCATGACACCCATGAAAAGGTTTTGGAAAGGGAAAATAACAAGATTAAAGGCAATACATGCAGTATAACACCCCCCCCACATCCAGATAGGGTAGCCTCATCTCTCCCAAAAAAGGGTGTAAGGACTCTTCTATGATTCCCCCTTATCCATACGCAGATTCCCCCTTAAATCAAGCCAAAAAAACAAAATTTGATTATCATGCCCCCTCTTAGATGGGCTGATGCACCTTTTTCAAGGGAAAAACTCCTTGCACCCCATTAAACTAGAAAACCCCTGCACCTGGGGATGACGGAATCATTAGACATCACCCGACTTCTTGCAAAGTACAGGAAAAGGGGAAAAAACCTCTTCTTGATCTCTCAATTTAACCCCCACAGCAGGCATCTTGTCCATTTGGAAAACCAAAACCATCATTCCATCCCAAAACCAGGACGGCCTGTGAATATAGACCATTTCTCTGACGTCCTCCTGTCTAAAATGTGAAAGAACCCCTTACTCGTTTCTCCCCCAAATAAAGGGGACGTGTTCACCATTGTTTTTGGTTTTAAAAAAGGGAGAGGAACAAAATGTTTTTAGCACTTTCCCAAGGGAAAATGCGAATCTTTTTTATTTCATGATTTAAAGGGGACATTGACAGACCCCCCCTACAGAACCTCCTAAAACTAACACTTTTGGGATTAAGGCAACTTCTCTAGGGATTAAGGATTATCTATCTTTGAAAAAGAAAAAAATGGGGTCCCAAGGCCCCTACATGTTTTGGGGCGAATTAAACTAAGCACTCCAAAAGGGGGGAGTTTTTCCCCTACACTTTTTAAATATACTTATGCACTCTTTTTGAAAAACTTAACGATGAGTTGGAAAACCTATGCAGTATAAATCATATGCTGATGAATTTTATTCGGTTTTTGAAGGGGGGATTACTTCTGGGAGGTTTAGAAAAAAAGTGTGTTTCCCCTGGACTCAAAATCAACCCAACAAAACAAAGTATTTTTCGAGATTCGTAAACACCTTACTTTCCCAAGGTTAGGGGACAAACTTTGCAAGAACTAAACCCCTAAAAATATCTTGGTGTTAGGGTGCTGCCCCCCCCTCATGTCCCGCATTCTGTTTTTACCGGGGGATATTGTTCAAACATCAAGGAACTTCCCTGAGCTTTTAAAACCATTGCACTCATAAGAAACAGTTTATGGGGCCTCCTGAGATTTAAGTTGTGTATTCTCCTTGTTAGGTCCATGATAGACATGAAAGCCCAGTTCTTAGTATTTTCCCCAAGTCCCCCTCAAACCATTTAAAGTTTTACAAAACAAGGCCATAAAAATTATATTTTGGGATCCCAAGACTGCCAAATTCTCGTCATGGGGAAAGAGCTAGACCCCCTTTCACAGCGCTCATCCAAGTTAACCCAATTTGGGCATCAATCCTGCAGATTCAAACCAAACCCACAAATCCCCAAATTTTTTCTTAAAACGAGAAAAATTTCAGAGTTAGGCATCCCCGCCTCGATACTCCGATCTCTTCCAACTTAGAATGGAAAACTAAGAGCTCATACTATTTTTTCTTCAAGTATGGGAAAAATGAAACTAAATTTAAAATTCCGAAACGTACTTAGCTCCTGGCAAAACTCATGTACTGGGTTTGTTTTATAAACTAACAGGGCCCAAATCCTTGCTTCAAAAAAGGAAATAAAAACCCTTACTTTAAATATATAGATGACATACTACACCCCCCCTTGCCGCCCCCCCTTGCAATCTACTTGAGCCTCCATTGGGCCTCATGGGGGCAGCAAGGGTTGGGGATAATTCCTGATTAGTTTTTTTAGAAAGTTGTGATTTCCAAATGGACAAGCACAAATGATGCCCAGTCAGTAGCCATATTCATGCCCTTAAAAAGGTAGTGGCGCAGCGACACCGCCGTCTTTTCTGACAGCCCGGGCGCTCTTCATAGGGTCACTGCATTTTAAAGCAGAAAACGGTAACTAGAATATCCTTACGAAATTTTTTAAACTATCAAACAGGGGATCCCAATGTCACTTACTGGATACCTCTCATATAGGAAAAATTTATTTTGTGCAGGGGTGTCGTTTAGCCAGATTGCACTTTCCCCTGAAGACCCTATTATGTTGCCCCTATCTCTCAACCAAAAAAAAAAGTGTTATTTGCTGTCTTTAGATTATGAGGTGGTAGGGCCCTGAAAGATGAAAAAAAAATGGACATGGGACTATTTGCATACGAGAGTATTTCTGGGGCATCGGATATAGACAAACCCTAAAAATCTATCAGGGCTGTTCGGAGAACAGGTTACTTTGATAACTACGCATAGGTTCATACCTAACAAAATGTACAGGGTGCAGTTTTGGGGGCAAAAACCCTTTCATATCACCATTGCAAAATTTGCAAAGGGCCCAAGTGCATAATCTTAACCCTTATTACTCTGTTGCACAAAAAAAAAACTCCTATCGATCAAATAGTACTGTTCAAAAGATTAGCACTTGTGATTAAATTAACTTATTATAGACACTGGGCTTGTCTTTGACTGATTAGTGATTAAAGGTTTTTTTCCAGCCAAAAGATATTTTTTTTATGTGATAATAGCCCAAAACCCATCATGCAAATATGTAAAAATAATGTTTTTTACTAATGCCCCCTACACGAATAGAAGCACAGCCGCGGGTAGTACTTTGGGATCTTACCCTGGGTTTTTAGGGCTGACCTGTTCTGTAAAAAAATGTTTAAATCAAATCTCTCTCTCTCTCTCCCCATCACTTCTTCTCTCTCTCTCTCCCTTTTTCTCCTCCCCTCTCTCTCTCTCTCTCCCCTTTTCTCTCTTTCTTTTCTCCCCTCTCTCTCTCTCTCTCTCTCTCCCCTCTCTCTCTCTCTTTCTCTCCCTCTTCACTCACTCTCTCTCCTCTCTCTCTCTCTCTCTTCTCCTCTCTCTCTCTCTCTCTCTCTTTTATCACTCCCTCTTTACCCTCTCCCTTTTTTCTCTCTCTTTTCTCTCTCTTCCCCCTCCCCTCTCTTCCCCCTCTCTCCTTTCCTCTACTCCCCCTCTTTTTTCCTCTCTCTCTCTCCTCTCTCTTCTCTCTCTCTCCCTTCCCCTCCGGGGGTTCCTCTTTTTCTCTCTCTCTTTCTCTCTCTTTTCTCTCTCCTCTTCTCTCCTTTAGATTGATATCTCTCTCTCTCTCTCTCCCCCCTCTCTCTTCCCTCTCTTCTCTCTCTCTCTCCCCCTTTTCTCCCCCTTTAGAGATATTCCTTTTCTCTCTCTCTCTCTCTTCCCCTCCTTC
>NC_051427.1:95568-98068 GCF_015228065.2 Penaeus monodon
AATGGATTTTCATCTCTCTCTCTCTCTCTCTCTCTTTCTCCCTGCCTCCCTCCCTCCCTCTCTCTCTCTCTCTCCTCCTCTCTCTCCTCTCTCTCTCTCTCTCCTCTCGCTCTCTTTCTCTCTCTCGCTTTCCTCTCTCTCCTCTCGCTTTCTCTCTCTCTCGTCGTCTCTCGTCCCTCTCCGTTCTCCTCCTCCGTCTCGTCTCTCTCTCTCTCTCTCTGTCTCTCTCTCCCTTTCAGATGTGTATTCATCTCTCTCTCTCTCTCTCTCATTCTCTCTCTCGCTTTCCCTCTCTCTCTCTCTCTCTCACTTCGGTCCCCTTCTCTCTCTCTCACTCTCTCTCTCTCTCTTTCAAATATCTCTCTCCTCCCTCCCTCCGCGCGGACGATCATCGCTCTCTCTCTCTCTCTCGCTCTCTCTATCTCTCTCGTCGTATCCGCTCTTCCCTCTCTCTTTCTCTCTCTCTCTGTCTCTCTTTCTCTCTGTCTTTCTCTCTCTCTCTCTCAATTACTCCCTTAAGTTGGATATTCACGTCTCTCTCTCTCTCTCTCTCTCTCTCTCTCTCTACTCTGTCTATCTGTCTCTTCTCCTCTCTTCTCTCTCTCTCGTCGTCCTCCTCCTCTCTCTCTCGTCTCTCTCTCTCTTCTCTACTATCTTAGGTCTCTCTCTCTCTCTCTTATCTCTCTCTCTCTAGACTCTCTTTCTTGCTCTCTCCTCCTCGCTCTCTCTCCCTCTCTCTCTCGCCATCTCTCTCATCATCTCTCCTCCTCTGTCCACTCTCTCTCTCTCTCTCTCTGTCTCTCTCTCGGTCTCTCTCTTTCTCTCTTTCTCTCTCTTTCCCTCTCTCTCTCTCCTCTCTCTGTCTCTGTCTCTCTCTCTCTCTCTCTCTCTCTCTCTCTTTTATCTATCTATCTATATCTCTCTATTTCTCTCCTGTTAGATGGATATTCATCTCTCTCTCTCTCTCTCTCTCTCTCTCACTCTCTCTCACTCTCTCGCTCTCTTCCTCCTCTCTCTGTGTCTCCCTCTCGGTCTCGGCTCTTCTTGTGCCTCGACTGTCTCTCTCTCTCTCTCTCTCTCTCTCTCTCTCTCTCTCTCTTCTCCCTTTCTCTCTCTCACTTTCTTTTCTCTCTCTAGTTCTCTCTCTCTCTCTCGTCCTGCGCTCTTCTCGTCTTCCTTCGGCCTCACTCCCTCCACTCCCTCCATCTCCCTCTCCTTCTCCTCTTTTTCTTCTCTCTCCTCTCTCTCGCTCTCTCTCTCATTTCTTCACTCTCTCTCTCCGTCACTCCCTTTCTCTCTGTTTCTCTCTTTCTGTTTCTCTCTCTCTCTCTCTCTCTCTCTCGTCTCGCTCTCTCTCTCTCTCCTCTCTCTCTCTCTCTCGTCTCTCATCCGTCTCTGCCTCTCCTGCCTCTCGCTGTTCTCTCTCCTCTTCTTCTCTCTCGCTCCTATCGTTGATTCTCTTCTCTCTCTTCGCGCTCTCATCATTCGCTCTCTCTCTCGTCTCTCTCCTCTCTTCTCCTCTCTCATCCTCAGTCTCCTCTCATCTCACGTCTCCTCTCCTCTCTCTCTCTCTCTCCGTCTCTCTCTCTCCCTTTCAGATGTGTATTCATCTCTCTCTCTCTCTCTCTCTCTCAATTACTCCCTTCAGATGGATATTCACGTCTCTCTCTCTCATCATCTTCTCTCTCCTCTCGCCATCTCCTCTTCGTCTCAGTCTCTCTCGTCTCTCTCTCTCTCTCCTTCTTCTCTCGTCTCTCATCGCTTCTCTCTCTCTCTCTCTCATCTATCTCTCCTCTGTCCTCCTCTTCTCTCTCTGTCTCTCTCTCCATATCAGTATTGTATTCCATCTCTCTCTCTCTCTCTCGCTCTCTCTCTCAATTACTAACCCCTTCAGGATGGATATTCACGTCTCTCGCTCTCTCTCTTCTCTCCGTCTCTCTCGCTCTCGTCTCGCTTCTCTCTCTCTCCTCTCACGCTCCCTCCTCTCCTCCTCTCTCTCTCGCTCTTTCCCTCTCTCTTTCTCTCTCTCCTCTCACTCTCTCTCGCTTCTCTCTCTCTCTCTCCTCGCCGCCCTCCTCTTCTCCAGTCTCCATCGTCTCCTCTCTACCTCTCTCTCTCGCTCTCCAACCTCTCTCTCTCTCTCACCCTTTTTTTTCTCTCTCACTTTTTTTTCTCTCTCTCTGTTTCTCTCTCTCTCTCTGCTCTCTCTCTCGTCTCTCTCTCCCTCCTCTCCTCTCCGTCTATCGTCTCTCTCTCTCTCTCCGGTCTTTCTCTCCTCTCTCTAACTCTCTTTCTTTGCTCTCTCTCGCTCTCATCATCTCTCTCCTCTCTCTCTTTCGTCTCTCTCTCTCTTCTCTCTCTTTCCCTCTTCTCGTCCTCTCCTCTCTATGTCTCTGCTCTGTCTCTCTCTTCGTCTCTCTCCTCTCCTCTCCGTCTCTCTCCTCTCCTCTCGTCTCGCTCTCGCAGTCCTCTCTCCTCTCTCTACTCTCTCTCTCTCTCT
>NC_051427.1:100568-102615 GCF_015228065.2 Penaeus monodon
CTCTCTCTAACTCTCTTTCCCTTGCTCTCGTCTCCTCTCGCTCTCTCTCTCTCTCTCGTCCCTCCTCTGCTCTCTCTCTCAGTTCGTCCTCACTCTCTCTCAGTCTCCATCTCTCCTCTCTCTAGCTCTCTCTCTCCTCTCTCTCTCTTCTTTCTCCTCCTCTCTCTACTCTCTCTCTCACTCACCTCTCTCTTTCACCTCTTCTCTCTGCCTCCTCTCTCTCTCCCGTTCCTCTCTCTCGTGCTCTCTCTCATCTCTTATCATATCTATCTATATCTCTCTCGTTTCTCTCACTTTTAGATGGATATTCATCATACTCTCTCTCTCTCTCTCTCACTCTATCTCTCTCTCTCCTCTCTCTCTCTCTCTCTCGCCTCTCTCTGTCTCAATCTCTCTCTCTTCTCTCTCTCTCTCTCTCTCAGGTCCTTTTTCTCCTCTCTCCCCCGTTTCTCTCCTCTTTCCTCTCGTCTTCGCCTGTAAAAATGGATATTCATCTCTCTCTCCCTCCTCATCTCGTCTCTCTCATCTCTCTCTCCTCTCCTCTCTCTCTCTCGATCTCTCTCTCTCTCTCCTCTCCATCATTCTCTCTCTCGTCTCAGTCTCTCTCTCTTTCATCCCTCTCTCGTCTCTCTCTCTTCCTCTCATCTCGTCCTCCTCTCTCGCTCTATCTCTCTCTCTATCTCATTTCTCTCTGCTCTCGTCTCTTCTCTCTCTGTCTCTCTCCCTCTCTTGTCCTCCTGTCTCTCTCTCTCTCTCCTCTCTCCCTCTCTCCTCTCTCTCGTCTCTCTCTCTCTCTCTCTCATCTCTCCTCTCTCTCTCTCACTCTCTCTCTCTATTTATCTATCTATCTATCTCTCTCTCTCTCTTTCTCTCCTGTTAGATGAATATTCATCTCTCTCTTTCTTTCTCTCCCTCGCTCTGTCTCTCTCTCTCTCCTCATCACTCTCCTCTCTCTCTCCTCTCGTCCTCTCTCTCTCTCTCTCAGTCTTTGTCTCTGCTCTCTCCCCCCTTCTCTCTCTTTCTCTCTCTTTCTCCTGTAAAATGGATATTCATCTCTCTCTCTCTCTCCCTTTCTGATGTATATTCATCTCTCTCTTTCTCTCTCTCTCTCTCTCTCTCTCTCTCTCTCTCTCTCTCTCTCTTTTCATTACTCTCCTTCAGATGGATATTCAACGTCTCGCTCTCCTCTCTCTCATCGTCACTCTCTCATCTCCTCATCTCTCTCACTCACTCTCCTCTTGATTTGCATCTCTCTCTCTCTCTCTCTCTGTCCTCGCTCATCTCTTCTCTCTCTCTCTCTCTCTCGCCGCTCTCTCGTCTTCTCGAACATCTCTCGTCTCTCTCCTCTCTCTCTCTCTTCTCTCTCTCTCCACGTACCCTCTCTCTCTCTCTCTGTCTCTCTCCTTTTTCTCTCTCACTTTTTTCTCTCTGTCTGTTTCTCTTTCTCTCTCTCTCTCTGTCTCTCTCATCTCTCTCTCTCTCTCTATCGACGCTCGTTTCTCATCTCTCTCTCTCCTCCGTCGATCTCTTCCTCTCTATCTTCTCTCATCCCCCCCTCTCTCTCTCTCTCTCTTTCTTGCTCCCCCCTCTCTCTCTCCTCTCGCGCTCTCCTCTCTCTCTATCTCTCCTCTCTTCTCTCTTCTCTCTCTCTCTCTTTCTCTCCTGTTAGATGGATATTCATCCTCTCTCTCTCTCTCTCTCTCTCTCTCTCTCTCTGTCTCTCTTTCGCCTTCCTCTGTCTCTCTCTCTGTCTGTCTGATCCTGGCTCTCTCTTCCTCTCTCTGTCTCTCTCCTCTCTTCTTCTCTTTCTCTCTCGCTCATGCTCTCTCTCTCTCTCCCCCCTTCTCTGTCTCTCTCCTCCCATTCAGATGTGTAAATTCATCTCTCTCTCTCTCTCTCTCTCTCTCTCTCTCAATTACTCCCTTCAGATGGATATTCACGTCTCTCTCTCTCTCTCTCTCTCTCTCTCTCTCTCTCGTCTCATTCTCCTATCCGCTCTCTCTCTCTCCTCTCTCTACTCTGGGGCTTCGGCTCTCTCTCTTCTCAT
>NC_051427.1:110215-117715 GCF_015228065.2 Penaeus monodon
TCTCTCGATCTCATCTCTCTCTGCTCTCCCTTTCTCTTTTCTCACTTTTTTTCTCGTCTCTGTCTCTCTTTCTCTCTCTCTCTCTCTCTTCTCTCTTATTTTTCTCTCCTCTCTCTCTCTCTTTTCGCTTCTCTCCCTTTCTCTCTCTTCACTATTCCTCGCTCTCTCTCTCTCCCTCTCTCTCGATCTCTCTCTCTCTCTCTTATAACTTCTATCTATATCTCCACTCTTCTCTCCCGTTAGATGGCTATTCCATCTCTCTATCTCTCTCTCTCGCACATGCTCATCTCTCTCTCTCTCTTTATCTATCTGTTTATCTCTCTCTCTTTCTCTCCTGTTAGATGGATATTCATCTCTCTCTCTCATCTCTCTCTCCCTCTCTCTCTCTCTCTCTCTCTCTCTCCTGTAAAATGGATATTCATCTCTCTCTCTCTTTTCTCTCTCTCTCTCTCAATTACTCCCTTCAGATGGATATTCACATCTCTCTCTCTCTCTCTCTCTCTCTCTCTCTCTCTCTCTCTCTCTCTCTCTCTCTCTCTGTCTTTCACCTCTTTCTCTCTCCGTCTCTCCTCTCTCTTTCTCCTCCTCTCTCTCGCTTTCCCCTCTCTCTCTTCTCATTTCCTCTTCTCTCTCTCTCTCTCATGTCTCTCTCTCTCTCTCTCCTCTCTCTCTCTCCCTTTCAGATGTTATTCATCTCTCTCTCTCTCTCTCCTCTCACATCTCTCCTCTCTCTCTCTTCTCATTATCTTCAAGCTGGATATTCACGTCTCTCTCTGTCTCTCTCTCTCTCTCTTCAATAAACCCCTTCTCTCTCTCGCATTCTCTCTCTCTCTCTCTCACAACTCACTCTCTCTCTCTCTCTCTCTTTCTCCTTTTCTCTCTATCACTTTCTCTCTCTTTCTCTCTCTGTTTCTCTCTCTCTCTCTCTGCCTTTTTCTCTCCTGTCAGATGGATTTTCATCTTTCTCTATCTGTCTCTCTCTCTCTCTCTCTCTCTCTCTCTCTCTCTCTCTCTCTCTACTCCTCTCTCTCTCTCTCAATTCTCTTCTCTCTCTTCTCATCTCATCTCTCTCTCTCTCTCTCTGTAAAATTGATATTCCAGTCTCTCTCATCTCTCTCTCTCTCTCTCTCTCCTCTCTCTCTCCTCCCTCTCTCTCTCTCTCTCTCGTCTTTCTGTTCTCTGTCTCTGTCTTTTTCCCTACTGTCAGATGCATATTTATCTCTCTCTCTCTCTCCCTACCTCCCTCCCTCCCTCCCTCCCTCTCTCTCTCTCTTTCTCTCTCTCTCTCCTCTCTCTCTCTTTCTCCTCTTTCTATCTTTCTCCTCTCTCTCTCTTTCATTTTTCTCACACTCTCGTCTCTCTCACTCTCTCTCCTCTCTCTCTCTTCTTCTCTCTCTCTCTCTCTCTTCCTCTCTTCCTCTCTCTATCTCTCTCTCTCTCTCTCTCTCTCTCTCTCTCTCTTTCTCTCTCTCTCTCTCACTACTCTCATCTCTCTCTCTCCCTTTCTCTCTCTCACTTTCTTTTTTTTTTTCTCTCTCTCTCTCCCTCTGCCTTTTTCTCTCCTGTCAGATGGATTTTCATCTCTCTCTCTCTCTCTCTCTCTGTAAAATGGATATTTATCTCTCTCTCTCTCTCTCCCTCCTCTCTTTCCTCTTTCTCTCCCTCTCTCTCTCTCTCTCTCTCTCTCTCTCCACTCTCTCTCTCTCTCTCTCTCTCTCTCTCTCTCTCTCTTTGATGTAAACAAACAAACAAGGCTGTGCGCTTCACTACTACTTTGGCCAAATGTTTAAGAAAATACGGTTACTACAACGCTGTACTTTTCACAGAAGGTACATTAAAGTAGAGTGATCAGGATGGGGGCTCGTAGTGATAAAAGTTTTTTTTGGACTTTAGTGAAATTTTGATAAGAATTTCATCGCTACCACTACACCCGACCCTCTCCATTTCCCTCCATTTGCGTATGCGCAGTTAGGACCAACAGGGGGGGGGGGGTGGAGACGAAAACAACGACGTTTGCTGCCATCGCCATGGACCCCGTCCCTCGATCTTTTCACGGAGCAGTAAGTGAGGAGGCGCTGCAACTTGCAATGCTCTCGAAAATCCAACTTGGGAATATTTTCACTCAAATTTCAAGAAGGCCAGATCTTCGATCGTTGCCGTGAATTAGGTTTCACAAAATATGGGTGACGAAAGGAGACTCGTTGTGATGATCTGAGCAAGCATGACGCACCTAGCAATGATAACACGAACGCAACGGCATGGTCAAATGCAGATTCGCCATACAGAAATATATCTGACAAAATTGAACTACAGGAAAAGGTCTCTTCAAAGATGTAATGATCGAGAGCTAAATGACATGCTGAAGAACTGCTTATGTCACCCATGAATAAACTTAGCTGAACCGTGTGACAGCGCTAAGAAGACGAGTTCGAACGCAGTCAAGAGTCATTTCTAAATCGGCGCCAGTCAGGACAGGGCACCGGAACGCCTTTGTCAGAACACTGTTCGTGGAACCCTCTCTCCTGGGAAACACCAACCTCAGCTACGTGCGCGCCGCCGATCTAGAGATGATGTTTCATACTGACCATAAGGAAGCAACGTTGACTCTTGAAGTGCTGGGTGTGAGGAGAAACTCCAACTGGAGCCCCACACGATGCATCCTTATTATTGTGGCTTCCAATACATCTTAGAAGACGCCAGCCCCCTACGATTCTGGACAACGTCGGGATGCTCCAACGTATTTAAAACAAAGGGTGACCTAAGGCATTTTTATATTTGTCCCAGCTAGTGCCACTCTAAAGAGGGTATTTAAATGATAAGAATTCTAAGTTAATGACAATTAATGGATTGGAGTCATTTCTAATGGCGTCAGCATCATCCAAACTGACCTGCCTTTTCATGACTTGCACTGTGGATTTATATGAACTTTGTTTTGAATTTCAGGATGGGAGGAATTCTCGGGGGTGGGGTGTCTTTGCGTGAATAGGCTCGGAGCAATCGTTTATTATACCATTAAGAAGCAATGTCCCCATTTCAACTATGCATTAACTGGAACTCAGCCAAAAGATAATTATACTAAGTTTTAACAATGTGAGATAACAACACTTGGAGGAGGTAAAGCTCCACTCGACTGAATCAATGACCTAGTATGGCTGATGATAGGAAATGTGTTGTTGGTCCAGATAATAACAAACCTCACGATCAAACAACATTCTAACACCAGTTTTCTTCAACTGGCAAAATGAAAAACAATATCATCTCACAGACCCCACTTAACAGACGTGACTTAGTAAGTGAAAAAACGGGCAGAGGGGATGCCACAACTGTGTGTATAACCCCCATCAATCCTCGTGCGATATGACCAAACAATCCGATGTGCTCTCCTGTCACTCTCCGTGGCACAAGAATAATTGTGCCTCCTATATAGACGCTAGGATGCTGGCCAAGAAGAAACATGCCTCCATATCCCTGACTCTAGTCATTTCAAAGGAAATTTTGTAAGTGGAACACATAAATGCACACAGTCTCTACAAGTAAAACTAATGATATAGAATTACCTGTTCAAGAACGAGAAATCGACCGAGTCCTGCATTGTGAAACTTGTTGACCAAGGATTTAGAAGATAAGTATGTTTTTGCTTCCACTAATCACTCTTCGCCAGCAAAGGCACGGCGGATGAGGAGTCGCTATCTATGTCAGAAGACAACTTGAAAGTAAATCCATTGAATTTGACCGCAAAGCAAAATTTGATGGGTAGAAGGACCTTTTGGCTCAGCATTCATGTCGAAAACTGCGTCATTAATTTATATGATGCATTTACAGACATCCGCACGCGGCAGCGGAGTCTTTCAGTACCTTTAGCTATTTGCGTGAAATTTCTCTTAGAAATAACCCATCATGGTCCTTGGTGATACTAAGACAACCTTCTCCCAAAAACAATAGCCTGTCCAAATTCATCAGCAACTGTAATCTTCAGCCAATTAGCCGGAAGCAACACGAATCACACAGTTCTCCAGTAAACTATTAGATGTCATCCTAACATCAGGCCTGAATTGATATTAAACTCTGACGTCGTTCATGCCCTTTGCAGATCATGAGCCATACAGCCCACAATAGACATCCACGAACCAAAGCGTAAACTATAGATCACGACATTTCGTATGCCAAAGGAACTACAAACAAAATAACGCTTTGGTAACTACTCTTAAATGATGCTGACGCCCTAAGCCAAATAATTCATACAGACTATGTCGACAAACCAGTTGACTTTTTTAATGATATTTAAGAAAAAATCTGACCTCGTGCTCTACTGTGACAAGGGCAATTCGACGTCCAACAGCACCGTGGATAATACTCCTGAGAAAGAAAAATGAAGATAAAGAGATGATCTGCTCCAAGCAAACTAAAACAATACTGGAATCATTTAGAACTACAAGAGAATAATAGAGACTGAGAAAAAGTTTTGTTCGGTTCTCTCAACACAAAAAGCAAATCTGAATACTTTCGAAATTCCTAGAAAGCAAAGAAGGAGATATCATTGCACAATAGAAGCTCATTAAAAGCATTACTCCAGAAACTAGCAACTCATCTCAACATAAGATACTAGAGACTTAATCAGGAAGCAGAAAATTCATTACTACTTTGCGAAATAGGCGCGATCATTTGAGCCAATCTCAAGCAAACTTTGGAGCACTCTTTGTATGGATGAACAGATCAACCCAGCCAATGCTCCAACATATCACTTCCGACCTACATCCTTTTAGATATCAGCACTGTCCTATCTGGCAATAAAGGGACTGAATGATAACCAAAGCATTGGTTTTTCAAACGCATACCTCTGAATTCTTAAAGATTACCCTGCCGTGTAATCATTTTTATACATCTACTATCCTCATAATACATCTATAGTAAACTGGAACATTCCCCAATGCTTGGCAATGGAACATGTTCTTCCACTGTTCAGGCTTGGAGATGAAATGAAGCACACAATCATAGTCCTATTTCACTGTACCAATTTTATCAAAGAGTTTAGAGAATAATTGCAGCCAATTGACCTACTATTTAGAATCTAACATTTACTAGCAAGAACCACATAGATTCAGATCAAATCTGTCAACAGAAACGGCATCTTTTAAAGGTTACAAACCATATAATGAAAAGCATGGCTAAACACAAAATATATCTTGTTCTTTTACAGGACCATCTCGAAGTCATTTGGCAGTGTGATCCAGACATCCTGAACAAAGAATGGTAAACAGCTGGGTAATTGATACATTTTGGTTTAATTCATCCCTTCCAATAGATCACATCAGTTCGAATGGGTAATATAAAAATTTTTTTTTTTTCATCTGCACTTCATGGTTGAGTTCGGGTACCTCAAGTTCCATATTAGCTGCCTTATTATTCTAATATTTGTTTTAATGATATGCCCAATTACCTACTAGATTGCCCTTCTCGTACAATACGCAGATGACACCCAACTGATTCTCAGCGGTGAGTTGGTGATCTTCAACTCTAACAACGAGAGCAGAAGAAACTTTATGAAATGCAACTGGGTACTTTCAGAAAAATGGTCTCAGAGTAATGAATCAAAACTCAGTGGCATTTTTATTGGTACCAACCACTTATCATCCCGCATCCCTGCAGACACTCCATATTTTTTTGGAAAAAACAAAAGAATAATCCCAGTGACAATTGAAGAATTTTAGGAATATACAATGGACCGTTATAATGCGCTTGATAGTCATATAGACGCAATGTGCAAGAAGGTACAGGAACTCTCCTCGTACATCACCGATTCAGAGAATTATTCGACACACCCACAAGGCTTTGATAGTCCAGGGCTCTTGCACTGAGCATTATCAATTATTGTCTCTCGAATATGGGGTGTGCCCAGTAAAACACAGATTGAAAGATTGCCAAACTCAAAACTTTGCAAGGTAAAGTCAGTCCTTGGGTGCCGCAAATACGACCATGTTATCCTCAGTCTAAATGAGCTGCAATGGTTGAGATTGCGCTATTAATTTGCCTTTGATTTATGATTTTAGATTTTAAAATATTAAGACAACAGCTTCCTAACTGGCCTGTTTTCCGAATTTCCGAATGTCCATTGATGGCCCATGGTTTTGGGAATCCGAGCAATGCCAACAATCCTATTAGTTCCTCGACGCTTCACGGACATTGGAACAAGTTCCATATCCTGTAAAAGGACCTCTATTGTGGAATAGTATACCACAATCATTGCAGATGTGAAAAGCATAATTTTCTTTTAAGAAGAAACTCAAAGTCTTCTACTACTCATAATCTCATAATTTTATTTAATTTCTAGTGTTTTACTTTCATTCTTTACTTTAATGTAATGCTAATGATTTTATTGCGTTCATGTAACGCACCATGATTTTATTGATTTTATGTAACTCTATTGATTTATTGATTTTATGTAACACTATGATTTTATATATTTATGTTAAAGCTATGATTTTATTTGATTTTTATGTAACGTTATGATTTCATTGATTTTAGTACGCTACGATTTTATTGACATTTTATGTACTTCATGATTTACTGATTTTGTGTAACGCT
Source organism: Penaeus monodon (assembly GCF_015228065.2). Taxonomy (NCBI): domain Eukaryota; kingdom Metazoa; phylum Arthropoda; class Malacostraca; order Decapoda; family Penaeidae; genus Penaeus; species Penaeus monodon. The sequence goes on from NC_051427.1 coordinate 116,798, forward strand.
GATTTTTATGATTTTTATGTAACGTCATGATTTTATTGATCTATATTAAGTAATGTGGATACACAACACTATGTTGATTTCTTTTGATCTCATGTGAATTAGCTATATTTAAAGAATATATTTTTTCTACATAGATTTATCCAATTAATATGTTGACGTTCGGCGATAATCTTTCTTACATCATGTGATATTGTATTTACTTGCCTTAAGTTTGTAATAACCATTATTCTGGAATAAACTTTTTGAATTTTTGAATTTGAATTTGAATTTGAACTCTCTATCTCCTCTCTCTCTCTCTCTCTTTCCTTTCTCTCTCACTCTCTCTCTCTGTAAAATGGATATTCACTCTCTTTCTTTCTCCTCTCTCCCTCCTCCCTCCGCGCCCTCCCTCTCGTCTCTCTCTCTCCTCTCTCGGCTCTCTCTCTCTCTCCTCTCTCTCTCTTTCTCTTTCTCTCTCCTCCCTCCCTCCTTCCCCCCTCCAGCGCTCTCTCTCTCTCTCTCTCTCTCTCTCTCTTTTCTCTCTCCTCTCTCTCTCTGTCTCTTCCCTCTCTCTCATTTCCCTCTCTTTCTCTCTTTCTTTCATACTCTTTCTCTCTCTCACTCTCCCTCTCTCTCTCCTCTCTCTCTCTCTCTCTCTGTCTCTCTCTCTATCTTTCTCCCTCTCCATCTTTTTATTTCTCCCTAATTCCATATCTTCACTCCACTCGTCTCCTTTCTCTTTTCCTCTTTTCTTCCACTTCTCCCTTCTCCCTACTTCCTATCTTTTTTAATCCCTTTTTCCTTACTCCCCTCCCTTTCTCCTTCTTTTCTTTTCTCCTTTTTTCCCATCGCTACTTCCTCACTCTCTCTTTTTCCTTTCCCCCCTCCCCTGTTTTCATCCTCACTACTTCCCTCCGCCTTTTTCTCCCCTCTTTCCTC
>NC_051427.1:122715-136726 GCF_015228065.2 Penaeus monodon
CTCGATGACAGATGCAGAACTTCTGATATGCGTGGACTTCGGCTACTCGAATTTGCTGGGGAGACTATCAGCAAATAGTGGTCTCGCCATGGGATCTCCCCTGAGTGCGTCATGGCTTGCCTGTTCATGGAAGACGATGGAGAGGAGATAACTACAAGGATATAATCGGCAGACCTTCAACTTGGCTTCGTTACGTAGATGATGTCCTCGTCATTGTCCCCAGAAGGTTGTGCTTGCAACACTAACGCGGCTCAACTCCGTTCACGAGAAAATCCAGTTCACCGAGGAGGATCAGAAACTACCCTTCCTGGACACCTCTGATCCCTCGGGGTGGCGATGGCTACGTTCTCTGGTCATTACAGAAAGCTACCAAATACTGATGATATATCCATGATTACTCAACAACAGCAACAAAACGAAATCTGGTGTTGTGATTGGCTTCTTCCTCCAGAAGCACTGAGGATCTGCCAGACCTGAATTTCTTGAGGAGAAGGTTGGCATATGTAATTAATTTTTCATGAAACACAAATATTCCATGGAGGCTTCCTGCTAAAACCTCCGAGAGAAGGCGGAGAAACCTAATAGCATGATTAAACACAACCCGCCCCCTTTCTAATAATGTTCTCATATTCACCATCATGTAACATTATCCAAGGCGATCAGCAGATACTTCGGCAAGACAGTGAGAATCACAGCAATACGGGGAAAAGAGAAATGACTTAATACGAGACAGAAACAGCAGCCCAAAGCAACTCTAGTAGTGTATATCGCAGTACCTGCCAGCAGATTGCGCATACACCATACTTTGGGAAACAGGCCGTGGTTCGCACCAGGATCAGCGAACATCGAGCTGACATCCGTCTCCCACAGGACACTTCCAATGCCATGGTGGTACATGTAGATGAAGCTGGGACATCTACCGAATGGAAGGAAGTAGAAATAGTAATGGAGGACAGAAACAAACAAAAAACGAAAAATTATGGAAGACAGCATACATCGCGACGGAGAGAGAATAATGTCAACACGGCTTAAGCAGGTTCAAAAATATCCAAGGGGCACGCAAAATTATACGAGCAACGATAGGAGGTCACGGTCGTCAGGTGTTTCATCAGGTCACGTATGTATTGATTTATCTGTTAATTCTCTGATGTATGCATTCTGACGTCGATACGTTCGAACACCAGTCAAATAATCTTAGTGTTGTGAAGACTTCATTCTCATTCATACCTTTAATATAGATACATAGATATATATATAATATATATATTTATTTATATATATTATAATATATAAGCTATATATATATATATATACATATATATACAATATAACATATATTAATATATATATATATATATATATAATATATATGATATATTAAATATTATATGAATTAGTTTGTACAAATAATTAAATATTCCGATTCTTTTCTGTTTATTTTATCAGCATGTCCACGTTTCTTTTTTTTTTGTGCCTGAGCATGATGGAAAATTTTGGTAGCGCATGGGAATCTTAAATTGTAAACATCAGATTCAGATGGTATATTTGAAACTGTATTATATATTGGGCATCCATTTTTTTTTTTTTTTTTGATGGTGGAATTGTGATATAAGGCATCTAGAGTAGAGATTGCAGATTATTAAGGAGATACTGCATTTCAAGGGGAGGAGAAAACAAGATAATACTTCACGTCACCAGATGAGGCAAGGTTGTAAGTTAATTTTCCTTGAATTTGAGTTAATATTTGACATCTATTCTTGGAAAATCAATGATTAATATTGTATTTACTATGCATATGCTATTGTATGAGGATGTATAAAACTTGATATCAAGATTAATGTCGATATATTATATATGTAATTTTGGTTTCATCAAAGGTGCAAAATTTGCAATTACATCTGGATTATTTAATATCTATTCATTTTATAGCTGCTTTCGTCATGTATTTTGTGATTGTGATCAAATTTTTTAAGATTTTTGGATAAAACATTTATTTATGTCAAATATTATTTTCAGGTCGAAATAAAAGGATATGACAAGCCAAGTATTTCTGGTGAACCGTGAAACTAATATATATATCTGATATATATATATATATATATATAAATCAGATAAACTTATATTTATAGATATAGTATATATTATATGTAGTATATCTATATTTTTTATATACATATATACATATATTATATATATATATATATATATATATATATAGATATATATATATATATATATAGTATATATATAATATATATATATAATGTATGTACACACACACACACACACACATACACACGTGCGCGCGTGAGCACATGCACAGATTTGATCAATTTGGGCTATTCTAACCTAGATACGATAGTTGTGTCCGATTGCTGCCTTGTAATTCAGCTCGTGTATGGTCAAAGGCTATTGGAGTTAACCCTATACAAAACTACTGCTGCCTTGTAGTTAAGTCCTTGCATGGCCAATGTTATGGGAGTCTACCCTATACAAAACAACCCACTACTTTGTGGTACCTATGAAAAGATGAATCGGTTGTGATCTCGTTCTGGCAACTCCTGCGACGTTGTAGTGAACCATAATAAAACGAAATGTCATCAAGGGGGCCCCAAGCAATTCGCGATAGGGTTGGATGCCTGAAATCTCTATTTGTGCCCACAAGGGACCAACACAGTGGATAACCTCCGTAGATATTACAACGACGTTTTATTTTATATTTTAAATAATATGAGTATATATAAATTATTTCGTTTTTATGCCTGCTTTTACACCTTGTTATTAATGTCCTATTCTGTACACAGAAAGATATTTTGATTTTATTATATTATAAAGCCTACAGAACTCCAAGCACTGCTTCTTCTCGCCTCTAAGACGATGACAAGGTATGGGAGATAAAGGAGGGATTCACGCTCGCACCGCCCAGGCTGCAGGTACTCTCTCTCTCTCTCAATCCACGGGTTAATTCTAGCAGTAAGCCAGAGATCCTTTACGGAAGACTGCTTTTAGAGGGTTTACCCTTGCTGCAGGCATATATAGAGAGGCCGTAGTCGAGCCTTTACTTTGTTTATATTATTGTATTTCATGGTGACGGGCGGAGGGTTCGAAGCATTTTTTTTTTTTTTTGAAGATAAGTAAGGTGTACACCGTCAATATATGCAGGCTTTGTTTTATTTTTGTCATTTATGTATATATTCAAGTTTCTTTATTAGAAATTAGATTTCTGTGTTTGTTCGTTTCTTATTTTTGTCTTTTTGTGATGTTCTTTATAGCAGGGAGTTGTGTTGTAGTGACTCATACGGCGCCGTACGCGCCGGAGCAAGAAATGATTGAGTCTCCCCTGAAAGAACATGGGAAATACCCGCATAACCACACGTGCTGATGTGCCTTCTCCGGGTTTTGTCTATTATTAATTTAATTGTTTATCGCAAAAAAGAGTTTTAGTTTATCTTAACTAAGAGGAACCATCACCATTTTTCTGTTTTCTATTCTTTTTTTTAAGCACTCTTTTTCTTTTAAAGGTTAATTAAGTTTCTTCTTCTTAAACATTGTCTAACAATTTTCTAGTAATTTTTTTATGGGGATTAAGGGGTGTAGATATTCACTTTGGGTTAAAAACTTGTTTTTAATGGTGAAGAACTGCCACGCCATCTAGGGAGGGGGGAAAGTTTAGCCGTTCCCGGGGCTAGTTATAGCCATTAGCTAAGATCCTGCTGGGGGGCGGCCTATATCTAGCCCGGGGACCGAGCGGATCTCAGCAGGAGGGGTCTGGATAGTTGATCAGTCCTACACTAGCGGCCGATGTAGCCCCGCGGAAGCTGGAGGACGTGAATTTGTTTTTGTTTGGTTGTTTTTCCCTGCGGTCGCAAGGACAGTTGTTTTTAAACGGCAGTAAGGTGGATTATTTTAAAGCTTTTCCTTTTTCTAGCTTTTAAACAGAGTGCTCTTTTTTGGTGTTTAGGTTCCGTTTTATTTTTTTGTATGTTTTAAGTGTTGTGTTGTGTTCTATTTTAAGTGTCTTACTGTTAATCTTTTACGAACAATAAATGTATTTTTTAAGACTCTAAGTGAAATCCTCTTTTTTTTTTATGTACACCTTTTTACGAGACATCATGATACATGCTGGCCTACCTGGTGACAAGGAACGGACCCACCTTCTATCAGCCCTTAAGCTGACAAGCACTTCCCTCGGAGATTAAAAACGATTACCAACCAAAACCCTTGTGATTAGGTCATTTTTCTTCTCTTGCACACAGCTTTCCTTTTTTTTTGCTATCTTACACTCTTCTAGACGTCTTTCCTTTCCACACATTAACTGTTCCTGGACGTACAACCAGGTGGTTGGGCAGCGCTAATGACCTAATTAGCAAGTGGTTAAGGAAGTCGATCACTACAACCATCCTTTCTTTGGTGCCAAGCGGTGGGATGCGACACTTTCAATTGCTTGTCATCTTGGTCTCATTCAAGTCAGAGCCAAGGCATGTTGAGAAATTAGCGAATGCTAGATCTCTGAAAGGTTTAAATCTTTGCTATCGTTTTATGTTATTAATTAATATGCCGGGTAAGAGAAAGTAACAAGCGCTAAGCAAGTGAAGTTGTTGCAGAGGGAATTTGAACACTTCTGATTCCAGTAAACGCAACTTTTTTTTATACCTTTAACTAATAACCAGAGTAACAGTAACGAAGTAAATAAGGATCTTTCAATGTACGAAGAATTGACAGCTCGTTGCAAGAGCTTGAACAGCGTTGTGCAACACTTACGGAACGGTAGAGGGTTTACTAAGGGAGACTAGCACCCATGTCACTTCTAATGTTACACCTGTCACACCCCACCGCTATTGAGTATGTAATACATAGAGAAGATTCGGTGCACCAAAATTTAAAGCAGAAATATTCGGCAGTCTTCCCATAAAAGAAACCCAGGGAGTGGAATCATGGTTACGTGCAATAGAGAACCTGGTAAGCTCTGCTAATGATGAAGCGTTTATTCGTGCAGCGAGAGCTTCATGTAGAGGGACGGCAGATTTAATTGTTAATCTCAAGTTTTTGATGGTATACACCATTGGGACGATTTTAAAGCTCTGGCTAATGCAAGTTCAGGGGACTTGCTTAGTGTGGAATTTTTTAAAACATTTGCCACGAATCCAAAATAATCCAAATCACGCACCATTAGATTTCTTCGATCTGTGGAGAGGTTCGGTATATCAAGGGTATAAGGATACCCAATAGCTGTTGGAGCGCCAGACGAACTCATCAGAAGGGTTGTGTTTTTACAGGGTTTACCTCATGGATCGTGAAGCTTTAGTATTAACGGAAAGAGAGATGTGTTTACCATCATCTTGTTGATGCAGCACAACGCGTTTGGAATTACGCATTAATTGTTACGGCGAGAAGGACTTCAGTCCTAAGTAATCAGCATTCACGGGCCGATGCGCTCACGGCCAGAGTCCGTCTTCAGTTGAGAAAATAATGCCAGTATCATAAAAGTAATGGTCACAATACGATAGATTGTTAGATTACTTCAGAGGCCACTGTTATGTTTTAATTGTCAAAGGGTGGTCATTTTGCAGGGCAGTGCCCTTTCAGCCGCCTCACGGCAGGGCGAGGTTCTTCACACAGCACGTGTAGGGATTTCATCGGGAAGACCGGATGAGAAAAGATGGGGATTCAGAAACCAAGGAATCTCGGGTTCCAATGGTAACATGTGGAGAGTCAAAATTTAACGGGGTCTGTCCTCCTGCTTAGGATTCATGTAAAGGAATGATCTGTACGGGGTTGTGTTGATACGCGGTACGAGAGTTGACCCTAATTAAGGAGAGTACGTTGAACAAATTAAATATATTGTCGCACTCCCGTCGGACGTACTTTTAAAGGTGCCCTCTGGTGCCATATTCATTGGCTTTGTAGAAATAATGTAATTTTTTCTATAGAGGACGCTAGTGAAATGTAACCATCCGTTATTGATATTTAAGGATATCTCATTCCCTGGAGACGTGTTGCTGGGTATTGATTTTATTAGACTTTTTAATTTTCTAGTTTGTGGCTAACCTCACTCCTCCCAAGGAATACAGTCCTTTAATGATGTTAAGGTTCCTTTCTGTTTTCAGATCAGTCCATCTTAGTTTAAGGCTTTAGACATTACTAAATGTTCCAGTCTGTGTTATGTGTATCGCAATCTGTGATTTGTCAGCCCAATCAGGTGCTTGTAAGTACCACGGTAATTATGATTAATAACGCGTTGGGTTGGTGCAAGGTAGAAACGGCAAGAGTCTATTGCCAAGAAGGATAATTTCATTAATAAAAAAAATTAGTGCAAAGTGTTTGGGTAATTAATGATAAGCCCCAACGAGTTGACGCTGAAAGAGGGTCATGAAATTGGCTAGTATTAAACATAGTGAGTGATGATATGCAAATCTAATTCTGTGCATCTTCCAGAAGAGGGGAACAAAGTGAACCCATGGCTCGTGGAGATTACCGAATTTTACAGACCGATTTTCCGGACGGTTTTGATGAGCAATTTGGTATCAGTGATTTGGCACAATAGTGATGATGAGATTGTGTTTCCCAGTAGTATGGACGTGTGTGCATTGAAAACTTATGCTGTGTGGAAGAGAGTTATCCCAAAAGAATATGAATTAGAACATTAGGATGTGCCAAAGGGAAAAATTGGATTTCATTTTAGAGAGGTCGTATAGTGATCTCTTGAATGAAGATGCCCCTTTGTGTGTACCTGACATTAATCATAAAATTACAACTTCAGGCGAAGGACCCATTCGTACACGGAATGGTAGGCGGCCTTGCCTGTTGCAGGATGCATTCATCGAGCCGTCAACTCGCCATGGTTACCCCCCGGTGGTCTTAGTGCGGAAGAAGGATGGTGGTATAGGTTTTTAGCATCGACTTCCGCAACCTCAACAAGATCACTCTGGCCGACACCTACCCAAATGCCCAGGTTTCGACGAGACCATAGACAGGTTAGCAGGGACCCACTGGTGTACGCCTGGATCGCCAAATTGCCTACTGGGACGTCGAAGGTAAACGAAAAGTGATCGCCAAAAGACGCTTCTCAGATGGTTGTCGCTGTACCAGTCAAGGAGGTGCCTTTTGGTTTGGCCACTGAAACCTTCCACCATTCCCAGAGAGGCTATCAACGCGTACTGGCATCCTGTTTAGGAAGACATTACGCTCGCTTTTTAGACGAGTTCGTCGTGGCCTCTTGTAGCCTTCGAAGGAAACACATGGATCATATGGAGAACAATGGGTTGACAGCCAGGCAGGTTTAAGGTTGACACCTGAAAACAGTGTAAAGTTTGCATGTAAATGACCTCTCAAATTCGTGGGGATCTCATAAACCCCTAACGGTGTCCTCCCAGCTCCTGATAAGGTAAAAGGCCCATACTCACAATGGACAGCACCTCATAATGTGCAAGCAAGTACGCCAATTCTGGGAGCCCCTGGTTTCTTCAGGAACATCTGAGGGATATGCTTCTGTGCTGCTCCCTTGATGCCTGCTGAAGAAACAAGCAAATTTCATGGGGTCTTGAACAGCAAACGGCATTTGAAGATCTGAAAGGCAAACTGGCTTCTGATCACATCCCTTAAACAGCCCGACTTCACGCACTTCGAGTTACAACTGTGATGCCTATGGTGTAGCTATTGGCGCTTGCCTCATGCAGCGAGATGACGAAAAAATGTAAACCACATGAATCTCGTACTTGTAGAGTTCCAGGAAGTTGCGTGAGGCGGGGAGAACAAGTTTCCCACCATCAGATGTGAAGCCTTGGCAGTGGTTAAGCTGTGAGAACCTTTGATCCCTACTTGTATGGTAGGCATTCACAAATCATAAAACTGACTCACCGTCCACTTGTGCACGTTATGTGCCCAAAGGACCAAGTCTTTCAAGGATGACTCGCTGGAAGCAGAATGTACTTTCTATAATTACACCATTAAACATATAACCTAGGTCGCTTCCCATACAGCTCTGACCTCTAAGTAGGAAAGATTTCCCCCATGATGAAATCGTGACCCACAGACAGTCCGGCCGCCGCCTCAGCAAGAAGACCTCTTTGGAATGAAGTTTCGTACCTACCTGCAAGAAACGCCGGATGCCTAGGCAAGGATTCCCGCTGAATCTCGAAGAATTGAAACAAGAGGTGATCTCCTGTACCATTATAGGGTCCTCCTGGGAGGATAATAGCCATTAGTGATTCCCCCGTACTCTGAGGACGAGAGGCTTGGATGCTGTCCATGCAGATGCAGCTGCTGCCCACCAGGATCTTCAGGACGTACTGTCGCCTCAGGGCATCACTATTTACGTCCATCAGATGTTGGCGAGATAAGAGATACATTAAATCGTGTCTGATCTCGTCAACGAGCGAAAGGATGGCAGGACAGAAGGGCTCCATTAGCTCCATGCCAGAAGTTACACATCCCACATGGAGAGAGTATCAGTGGATCTCATTGATTTGCTTGGAGCTACTCGTGGCAAAGTAGTTCTGGCCATTATAGACCACTCACTAGATTATTTGCCAGTTGATTCCTCTGCCTAATAAGGAAAGCCCAGACAGTGCTGAGGCTTTATAAAAGATTACGTCACACTATTCGGTCCACTCGTCTACTTGTTGCCAGTACTGGAAGAGATTCCACAATAGATTGTTTTCTCAGGTGTGTCAGATCATCCGAACTCAGAACGCACTACAATACTCGGTATCACCGGAAGCTAACGGTAGGTTGAGAGAAGCAATCGGTGCTGTGGTGAAAGATGCTTTGGGCGGACCATGTAGGAGAAAATCCGGAATGATGGGATGAAAAGTCTAACCGTTTGTCAGACTTGCCCTCAAACAGTGCTGTATACAGGAGCGGGGTCAACAACCACTTTATCTGATGACTGGCAGAGATGGATACTTCTCACAGGCGTGACGAACGAGATCGAGTCGAGTGAGGACACGGCTCAGGTTGTGTGAGGGAAAAATTACGGGATGCAGAGGTAGCAGCCAAGGGATGCTGCAAAGAAAGGCGCAACAAGGATGGGCACGAGACTACAACCGCAGACTGGGGCAGAGATTCGCACCGCGGAAGGAGACCTCGTCAATTGGTGGCCCAGGCGAGGAGCGCTTTCGGGACGAGATGGAGTAAGCCTGCGGATTGTGCAAGAAGATCGGCCGGTGACGGTGAATACCTGGTTCGAGAACCCGACCCTCCTCACAATGAGGTGAATTTCATCATCAACCAAATGGCGTCCTTATGTACCCATCGAGAGGTGTTGCACTGAGTTGGATTCGAATCGGAAATCAGGGTTTAGATGAGATTAAGAGAGGAAGGTTTAAATGGAGAAATGGCCATGTATCGTATTCTTAAGTGGAGCCTGCGCAATTTAATGGGGAGTTGGTTGCAGATGATTGGGAGTTCCCAATATTCAGATTCGGTTGTGCACTCTCGTTTTTACTATAAAATTAGAAAAGACCTTAAATTATCCTGTCTGCATAAGACCATTAGTAACCTGCCTTCTTTTTCAGAAGTTTTGTGGCCTATTTCTCGCTAAACAGGTTCAGTTCGCCAAACTACGTTCAAAGAACATTTGATGGGGAGGAGTTCGTAGTGACCATACGGCGCCTTACGCGCAGGAGCAGAAATGATGAGTCTCCCCTGATAAGAATATGGGAAAATAAACACGCGATAACCACACTTGCTGATGTTGCTCTCCGGTTTTATGTATATTATTATTTTAATTGTTTATCTGCCAAAATAAAGGTTATTTTTTAATCTTAACTAAGAGGAACCATCACCACTACAGTGTCCCAGGTTTCCTTTGACTTTCCACACGGGGAGTGTAACTTCGCGTTACAGTTTTGTGGAAACCTGTTGTAATATACCCCCCCCCCCCCCCCCCCCCCCCCCCACATAACTTAATATTAGGAAACCGAAAGAGTTCGACATGTGTTTGTATAATGATGAATGCTACCTGATGCATAGTATTTAAATTTCATGAACAATATCTTTCCCAAACCCACTGTGCCTTCGGAAAGTGCTTACCGCTCGGCCTGCTCCGTCGGCACATCTCGGTAAAAATGAATGCTACTAATAAATGGCATAAGTGTCGAAGTCTGACACTATAATCAAACCATGCTGGTTACTACAACGCCGCTGGTGCCAAACCGTATCGGTCTGTGCCGTTCCTTTGGATCCGTCAGCTACATGGAGAGAGGGACCATGCTTCATGGGCAACAACTTACTCCTGTGTGTATGTGTGTGGTGTTATATCTATATATTATATGATATATATATTAATATATATAGATATATATAGATAGATATATATATATTCTTTACATACACACAACACAACACACACACAACACACACACACACACACAATATATATATCGGATATATAGATATGTTGTTATTTTATTGAATCTGATATATTAGATATATATATAGATATATATATACATATATATGTATATATATATATATATGTATATATATCTATGTATATATTATGCATATATATATAGATGTATATAGATATGTAATATATAGGTATATATGTATATCATATATTTTCTATATGTATATATATATATATGAGTATATATATGTATAAGATGTATTATAATATATGTCAATACATAGATGTATTTATATTGCTATATTATATATGTATATATATATATAGTATATATATATAGGTATATTATATATATATGTATAATATATATGTCATAAATATATATGTATATAATATAGTATATATTATATATGTATATATATATATGTATATATATATGTGTATATATATGTGTATATATATGTGTATTATATATGTGATATATATATGTGTAAATATGTGAAAGGTGGGAGTCAGACAATTAAATTAATCTTGGTGCAGCTCCTCACTGGCCTGGGCCCTACACCAGTTACTTCTTATGGATCCCCCTTGATTCAGGTCTATGGTAGGGAGAAAATACAAAAAAAAACATTTCACTTATTACAATTTATTGAATAAATATAGACAAAAAAAAAGACCTTGAGTAAATACGTACACAAAAAGAGAAAACCTACCTACAGCTACCTAATATCCCCCTTAAATACCTTTTAACTAGTGACCTTAGATTCCGCATCGACATTGAACATTTGTGAAACAGTTTCAAACACAATTTTCTATAGGTCGCTTACACTCACCACAAAACAACCAACATTGCAAAACTGTTTGCTCACGCTTTGGCACTGGCACATATATCGGAGCAGTTAGTGGTTCACGAGTGTTTGGGTTCTGTCGTCACTCGCGTCGGCGCTCGTACTGAATCTTCGTACGCACCTGTTCTCCACCTCCGTCCCTGTAATAAAATCCCATGGAAATTCCATTTTTTCCAATTCATTATCTAACCACTCATCTCATTAGGACATGATTCATATGACCTCACATGATGTCTTACCGAGGATAATAAGTTGGCTATGGCGACGCCCTCGGGCGAGCGGACGACTTCGTGCCAATCACGTCACAGTCGTTAACCCGGTAATTTTACATATTTCACCACATGCACTATTTTATATGTATTTCCATGTCACTATTTGTCACTATTGCATGTATTATTATGAAACTATCATTATTTACTAGCTACAATATTAGGACCAATCAGGCGTTTAAGGAACCCTCAGGTGTAGTGGCTTGTTTCCTGGGGCTAAGCTCAGGCGGGAAATGCGTGCTTCGTTCCTCGCAGTCTCACCTGGTTCTATAGTGGCGCATTACATTTTATTTCATTATCTTTTCAGGTTACTTTTCATTGACCCGTAGAAATCAATTATATTATTTTTATTTCCTGATTTGTGGCTTTTTTATCATTTGGTCACGTTAAGGTTCAATATTTTATAAGGTCAAGTCTCGTAAAAAAAAACCCACACCCATTTCCTATACACACATCCTATCTAAAAAAATAAACAAAATATGTAGCAATTTCAAAAAATAATATATACAACAATGTAAGAAATAAAATTTTATATTTTTACAGTGAGTTTACTATATCAGATTTCAAATGTAATTGTTTAATGTTGCGTAGTACGCTCGTACGCATATTCCAACGACTTGTCGGAATAAGCGATTACTCTTGTTACGCCAGACTCTAGGGTCTGGATGGTTACTCTTATTCCATACTTTACATATATATATGTATATATACTATATGTTTATAGATATATGTGTATATTATATGTGTATATATATTGTGTATATATAAGTGTATATATAGATATGTGTATATCTATATGTGTAGATATATATGTGATTATATATAAGTGTATATAGATATGTGATTATATCTATATATATATATATAATCTATATATATATATATATATATATATGTATATATATATATGTATATATATATGTATATATTATATGTATATATATATATATATTTATATTATATATGTAACTCTCTAATATATGTATATTAATATATGTATATAGATATATGTATTATATATAGATATATATATATATTATATATATATGTATATATAATTGTATAGCTATATGTAATATATGTAATATATATATGTATATATAGATTATTTCTATATATATATATATATATGTATATAAGTATAATGTTTTTATGTATGATATAGATATAGATATATATGTATATATATATATATATATAGATAATGTATAATATATAATCTGTATACCCTATATATGTATAATATATATGTATATATATATATATATATATTCTAATATATATATGGATATATATATATGTATCTATAATTGTATATATATTGTATAAGATAATGGTATATAGATAGTATAATATATATGTATATATATATTATGTTATATATATTAGTATATATATATGGCATATATATAGTATATAATATATTTTTATATATATATTGTATATATATGTAAATAAAAAAAGTATATATATATGTATATATATATGTATATTAAAAAATATATTATATTATATAATATGTATATAATATATTATATATTTAAAATATAATTTTTATATATATTATAAAAATTTTTTTTATTATTAAAAAATAATTTAAAATATTTATATAATTTTAAAAAAATTATTATATATAATTTTAAAAAAATTTTATATATTAAAATTTTTTTTTTTTATATTTTATTATATTATTAAAAATATATATATAATATAAATTATATAAATTTTTTATATATATATGATATATATAAAGTATTATATATTTTATTATATATATATATATTATATTTATTATAAATTTTAAAATTTATTAAAAAATATTTAGTAATTTTATATGTATTAATTTGTATAATTTTTTTATAAAATATATAATGTATTAAGAATATTGTATATAATTATTATATATTTATATATATATTTATATTTTATATATTTTATTATATTTTTTTTAAAATTTTATATTAAATTTTTATTATATATAATTTTTTTAAAATTTTATAAAATTATATATGAAAAATATTTTGATATATATATATATTTTATATTATTATTTATATTATTTATAAGAATATATTTATATTAAAAAATTTTTTATAAGTAATTTTATATGTATATATAATTATATATATATTTTTAAAATATAGATGATTAAAATTATAATTTTTGTTTTTTATATTAAATTTTATATATTGGTTTTTTTATATTTTTTATATATTACATAAATATATTTTAATAATATGTATATATATATTTTTAAAAAAATTTATATAAAATTTTTTTTATAAAAAAATTTTTTTATTAAAGAATTAAAAAATTTTTTAAAATTTTTATATTATTAATTTTTTTATAATATTATATAATTTTATAAAAATAAAATATATATAATATTATAATATGATATATATATTAATATATTTTAAAATATATTTATTATTATATAAAAATTTTAATTTTTATATATTATTTATATATATTTAATTTTTTAATTTTAATATTAAAATATATGTATATATTATTTTTTAAAAAATTTTTATATTTTATTT
>NC_051427.1:136826-141826 GCF_015228065.2 Penaeus monodon
AGAGAAAGAGAGGAGAGAGGGAGGGGGGGAGAGAGGAGAGAGAGGAGAGGAGAAGAAGAGAGAGAGAGAGAGAGAGAAGAGAGAGAGGAGAGGAGGAGAGAAGAGGGAGAGAGAGGAGATGAGAGAAGAGAGAGGGAGAGAGAAGAGGGAGGGGGAGAGAGAGAGAGAGAGAGAGAAGGAGAGAGATAGAGGAGAGAGAGAGAGAGAGAGAGAGGGAGAGAGAGAGAGAGAGAGAGAGAGAGAGAGAGAGAGAGAGAGAGAAGAGAGAGAGAGAGAGAGAGAGAGAAGAGAGAGGAGAGAGAAGGAGAGAGAAAGAGAAGGAGAGAAAGAGAGAGAGACAGAGAGAGGGGAGAGAGAGAGTGAGAGAGAGAGAGAGAGAGCAAGAGAGAGGGAGGGAGAGTGAGAGCAAAGAGAGAGAGAGAGAGAGAGCAAGAGAGAGGGAGGGAGAGAGAATGAGAGTATAATATGTGGATAATTCTATTTCTGTTACAGGATGGGGATAATTCTATTTCTATAACCAGTGGACCACGTGGCTGTTTTCCACGTGGATCCAAATGTCCCAAATAAGAACCACCCGCTCAGCGAGGGCGGAGGTCATATTTTATATCTGACCTCGTTTGACCGGGAGTTCAGGCCGGGCTCCCCTCATGGCATAGCCCGGGCGAAGCTCAGCTTCGCATATCGGACTTATCCTTACCGGGAGTTCGTTCCAAGCTACCGACGCGGTAGGGTCAGCTCTCGCCTCCCTCCGGGAGAGTTCGTGTCAAGCGACCAGCGCGGTAGGTCAGCTCCGCCCTCTCTCCGGGCAGCTGACCGTGGCCTCCACGCGGCGCTTTTGCCCCTTTAGACAAGTCGTAGCGTCGTCGTAGCGTGTGTTCACCCCTTTACGTGTGTTTTGCGTCCCTGTCAGCTACTGTACTAGAGTACGCATGTCTTTTTTTTCATTTTGTGTTTTATTTTCACAAAGGTAAAGAAGAAAATAGAAGAGGGAGATGTCAGTAGCGGTCCGCATAGACCTATTTGAACTACCAACCATCTCTGATAGATATGAGAATAGATAAGGGAACGACATCGGCGATCCGCGAAGATCTATTTGAACCATAGTCGTCACACAGATAAGAAATAGATGTAACTTGTACACAGACAGCGACAGACAAAATTGCGGGCTAAAGAGATAAATCTTTACGCCGGCACTAAGACAATGAAAAGGGTCAGTTTTTTACCCTGTGTGTGTGAGTGAGCTGAATGTGTGTGTGTATGCGTGTGTGAGTGACAGCTATCGTTAATGAGAGGGAAGCGAGTGACCTCACACAGAGAATGAATCACAAACACGAATATTAACGTTCACTATAACAAAACTGAAGTAAATTAGCAATGCTAGCTATTTAAGATTTTTTCAACTACCACATTGAATTCAACATATAATGATATGCGACAGAATTTTACGCATGAATGAATGGGACATGAAAAAATATTCGCCAATTTTATCAAGCAAAATCTTCTCGGGGTCAAAAATCTGAACTGCCGAGGTACATGTCTAGCTTTGCACGTCAGACTTCATAAAAACTCAATAACGGGGGGATCCTATCCCCAAATGCCGTATATGACTGAAGCGACTCAAGCCAGGAATATAATATCCTGCTCTCTCTGCGTATCTGTAATGGGCGCTCGCAAAATTCCCGAAGGATATAAAAAATTTTCACGAACACACAAACGTTTGGGGGGGTCCCCAAAACATGCAAGCGACTTCAAGAGGGTGAGAAAGGTGTAAATAATGATTCTAGCTTAAACCCTAGTCCTACATTAATTAACGGACGAAACCCGCGGGTCACCCCGACTCAAAGGGAGCGAACGAACGAATAACTTTACTCTCGAACGACGTAGCGTAGATCTATTAGGTTTACGCAACCCCGGGGCAATATGGGGAAAATTCTGTGCACTATGATATGAGGGAAGATCCTACGCTATATTAAAAACTAATGAATCTTAATGAATTTCGTTACATACTTCGTTCTAGCGCCGATAGAACGTGTCACCAAAAAGCAATGTAACAATGATCTTTGACCCTACCCACGCCGCCCCCGAGGGGAAAGAGAAAGTGAGGTCAGGTAAACCCTTTTTTCTAATCCAAAGTGACCGAAAAAGAAAGAAAAGGGAAGGTCAGGTCGGGCGCGAGGGTTAGGAACGAGATAAAATGAAATGATATTCGTGATAAGAAAAATCACGAACGCGTTAAATTCGTTGCAGATGAAACAATATAATCTCAAAAAAACAAGAGAAAATAATTAATTACTTTACTAAGAACGATTTTCATGTTATTGATACATATTCGATCGCACGGAAAAAAGATTGAGGTGGAAGAATAGTGGAAAACGTGCCATTTGCTGTCATTAGCCCCTTTTAAAAACCCCAAAAAAAAAAACAACGGCTTAACAATGTATGGGAAAAGGGAAAGGGAAAAGAAAATAAGAAAGGGGCCCAAACGTTGTACTTACGTGTTTTTTTTCTTAGCCATGTCTTGAAGCGGTCGAGCGGATTTTCTTCGGAGATTTGCGTTCATGCTGCGAGCCGGAAGGACGCAGCGCCACCCTGCCACCAGATTTAACGGCACTATGATATGGGGGAAGATTACGACGACGTGTGGACGCGAGGAGGACCTTGCGAGACTTTCGAGGACGTTTGTAAAACGAGACGGACATTTACACAGAGGACCAGGAGGATTAGGACGACAGGGACGAGAAGCCACGAAAAGGCACCAGGACGAGCACGAGAACGAGACGACCAGCCAAGTTAGGCACCCTTGAAGGCGCCTCGAGGGCGAGGCGCGAGTAGGTGGCCCAGCAATATAAGATGTGGATAATTCTATTTCTGTTACAGGATGTGGATAATTCTATTTTTATTTCCAAGGTGGACCACGTGGCTGTTTCCCACGTGGATCCAAATGTCCCAAAAGAACCACCCGCTCAGCGAGGGGGGAGGTCATATTTTATATCTGAAACCCCGTTTGACCGGGAGTTCGTGCTATGCTACACCGCACTAAGGTCAGCTCCCCCCTCTCTCCGGGCAGCTGACCGTGACCTCCGCGCGGCCGATTATAACTAGACATGTCTTGTGTGTTTTATACTGCGTGGTATCAATCTCAGAAATAAAGAGTCAAGCCGAATACCAGTACAATACCCTGCAAGCCAATTGTAATGGGTTCTATACCCCTTATAGAGAGAGAGAGGGAGAGAGAGAGAGAGAGAGAGAGAAGGAGAGAGAAGGGAGAGAGAGAGAGAGAGAGAGAGGGGGGGGGGGAGAGAGAGAGAGAGAGAAGAGAGGAGAGAGGGGAGAAGAGAGGAGAGAAGGAGAGAGAGAGCGAGAGAGAGAAGAGGAGGAGAGAGAGAGAGAGAGCAAGAGAGAGAGAGAGAGAGAGAGAGAGAGAGAGAGAGAGAGAGAGGAGAAAGAGAGAGAAGAGAGGAGAGAGAGATAGAAAGAGAGAGAGAGAGGAGGAGAGAGAGAGAAAGAGAGAGAGAGAGAAAAGATAGGAGAGGGGAGAGAAGAGAGAGGAAGAGAGAGGAGAGAAGAGAGAGAGAGGAGAGAGAGAAGAGAGAGGGGGGAAGAGAGAAGAGGAGAGAGAGAGGGAGAGAGAGAGAGAGAAGAGAGGAGAGAGAGGAGAGAGAGAAGAGGAGAAAAGAGAGAGGAGAGAGAAGAGAGAGAGAGAGAGAGGCGAGGAGAGAGGGGAGAGAGGAGAGAGAGGAGGGACGTTTAAACGTGAATGCGGAGGCAGGGTAACGTGGGCTGAATTGGGAAATAAAGTCCTAAGGAGGTCCTAGTGGGCGTAGGGGGGATTTAAATTTGGGATGTGATTTGGGGGGCGTGCGTGAGGGTGGGTGTGGTGTTAGTAGTGCGTTGGTGGGAGTGAATGGTTTTGGTATGTGTGGTGAGGTGTAGTGTTGTGTTGTATTATGTATTTTAAGTTTGTGTATTGGTGTTATTTATTGTTGTGGATGATTTGATAATAGTAAGATTCCTCATAAAGGCGAGATAAAGAGTCTGTAATGATGATAACGATCATAATAATGCTGCTGAGGGTGATTATTATCATCATTATCATTATAATTTTCATCATCATTATAATTATATTAATATTTATCACTATCATCATTATCACTTTCATATTTTCATTATCATTGTTATTATCATCATCTCTACATTAAAAGTTGATGATGATGATAATGATGATTATAAAGATAATGACAACACTGATTATGAAAATAACATTCAGGCCACATTTAACTAGAGATCAGTAACAAACTCAAAAATGGACAGTAATTTTCAATTTTGACCGTTACCAAGTGAGTACTTGTCCAGACCTTAACCTCAAAAATGTGCATGACAATTTTTCAGAACATTGTAGCCTGTACAGTATGTGCAATGATTAATGACAGAACATTTCCACAAATTTGGTCTATGAATAAATATTTCAATGTTGAGTTTAATATGATGGCCTGTGGAAATCAGTGCACATGGAATATTTGCAGTTGTGATATCATCGCATAATCGCCATTAACACCAGCCATTATCTTCTGGCAATATATTACATACTTGTTATACCCTAACTTATACCCTGGGTATAAAACAGCCTAGCTTAAAATAACCCCGGGTATATTCTGGGCGGGAGTCATAGTCTAGGCTGTTACACCGGAAACATTACAAATAAACTCACCATTTTAACCATTAACCGGGACCACAAATTAGCCTTAAACAGTTCATTCGTACAAAGCAAATGAAATCCTGAAACTTTAATCATTTCAGCGTACAACAGCATCATAGAGGAACTTTTAAATATACAACATCACATTTAAACATTTACAGTTTCGTTTTATATGTTTCGTGGCACCACGAATGAACTGTGACTGAATGGGTAAGAATTTAAGTCTATAATATTACCTTTAATGAACCTTCACAAGCGCTACAAAGAAACGTTTATCTGATCACCATATGGAACAATAACCGCA
>NC_051427.1:146826-154326 GCF_015228065.2 Penaeus monodon
GGGCCCTTTGGATAAAGCCTCCAATTATGCCCCCTGACAGTGCCCCCCTTTAAACGCATGCTGCTACCCCCACCGTCCCCTGAAAGGGGAATAGCACCCGTTTCCGGAGGCGAAACTATACCGGGGTTTGGGGCATCAACCTCGATCCCTCATTCTAGGGTTCCAAAACCCAAAAGCCCGTGCCTCGCGCCCATAAATTCCCCCGGGGATCGGACGACCCTCTTCCCCGGCTGGCAAAGTGCCCACTCCCTTCTTGGACCTTCCCCTGCTCACCTGCGCCCACCTCGGGATATTCCCCTTCGGGAGCTTACCGGTACCTGAGAGTTTGGACTTTGACCCCTGTTCACCAAGGTCCGCTTGATGAGTTGCTTTCCCCAGAGGAGATTCCCGCAGAGGATCCTGTCTCCCTTGCCCCCCGACGCCTCCTCCAGCTGATTCGTCTGTGGGGATTCTAATTCTTTTTTTGAAGGCGTTTTACCCAGACGTTCGGGTTTCCAGGGCTCTACCCCTCTCCAGTCTGGGAAACCTGTTCAGGAATTTCGATTTAGCCTCCATTCCCCTCCATTTGGCCCTCATCGGTGAGGTAGTCGACGAGCTTTTCTCTCTGGCCTCATGACCCGTCTGTTTCCGGGGTTTTCCGATGCAGGAACTCTCTCTCCCCTTCACCGTTTAAGGGGGAATGGGAGGGTTTACAACAGGCTCCTTTCTTTGGACACCTTAGTCCCCCGCCTGCTGACATTTCCTTTTCCATATACAGGAAACCCATGCAATGGTATGGTACATACACTTTTATACCCCCCCTCCCTGGAAAAGAGGGTTGCCACCTCGGTTTCCTTCGGCCCTTCGCATCTGGACCCCCCGTACCGGTGAGAGATGTCTTCCTTTGCGCTTTTCTCCAAAAATGGGCACCCCGGTCATGTTGAGCCGCGTTATCCAGGGCGGGTACCTTTTATCCGACTTCCTCCAAAAATTTATCCTCATTTGCCCCCTCCCAGCCTGCCCTACATGAGGGAAATTTTACTTCCCCCGTCGCCTCCACCCCCTGAACTGAGGTGTCTTTTCCAGGGGAACACTCCGTCGCAACCTGGTCCATACTAGCCCCCTTTCCCCGCGAAAGGGGCACTATGCGGTTCTTGTCCCTCCTGTGACAAGCGATTTTGGGCAAAAAACAGGGCCAGTCACCAAGCGTCTTTTAACATAAGTACGCAAATTTTCCGGGGGACACAAAAATAACGCCCTCTTTGCCACAGGGGACCTGGCATAGTGGACTGGTCAGCAGCGGGAGTTTTTCCTTTCCCCCGTGCCACTCCCGGGGACGGTGAATTTTTTTTTAAAAGCGCTGCCTAATTTCAACTTGAACAGGGTTTTCCCCTGGACAGCCTCCTGTTTCCCCATACCCTCCGTTCTCCCTATGCCGGCACCGGCGCTAGCCCGCCGATCCTGACCTGATGCCCTTTCCTTGTCCTTCGTTGTCCTCACCCCCCGGGTTCACGTTTTGCCCTCCCCTTCTTTATCCCTCCTCCCCTTCCCTTCGACCTGAAGAGGAATCCAGGGGTTTTCGAAAGTAGTTCATTTCAAAAAAATATAGTTTGTTTGTGGGTTTTTTCTTTTGTATACCCCGGAAAGATGTTTTGCACATGTATAAAATATATATATATATATATGGAAAAAATAAATATAAGATAAAAAAAAGGGGAAATAAAAAAATAACACACACACACACACACAAACCCCAAGAAAAATAAAAATAATAATAAAGTATATATAAAAGAAATATAAAATAAATATTAATGATAATATATAAATAATAGAAAGACAATAACACACACACACACACACACAAAACAAACAAAAAATTAAATATATAAATTTAAAATATAATAATATAATAAAATTTATATATATTATATATAAAATTTTATATATATATAAAATATTTTATAATATATTTATTAGATTTAGATTAATAATTTTTTAATATATATATATATATAATAAAATAATATAATTTTATAAAAATTATACTAATAATTAAAATATAATATATTATATAATATATATATAATTTAATATTAATTTATATTTTTTACCCCGGCCCCCGTCTTTTTGCCACCAACACAAGGCGGGCCTAGGCAGACGGGGTATCCACAGGGTCTGAACACGAACAGTCAAGGGGCACCGAGCCCCCAAGGTCCAGAAACCAGGGGGAAACGAAAGGGGAGGCAGGGCAAAATAAACAAAATGGCGCCTTCCTTTATTTACACAAGTTTTTACCCGTACACTTTTATAGGCACAAACAGGGGGGAAACCAGAGTCCACTGCACGAACAGCTTTAAACAGGGAAACAATTTTTACAGGTCAAAGGGACCACGAGGTCTTCACAGGGCAGCCCCCAACTGCGTCTCTTTTGGCTTTTTCCCTCCGCCCCTTGCTCAAGCCAGTGGTCAGTTGCCCGGGCCCCTTTCATGAACCAGCCCAGGTCACCTTTATGTTAACACATGTTGCACAGAGAAAAAAGCCCCACGGCGTAGCAAAATATATAATATATATATAATATAATTATTAAAAAATTATATATTATATAAATACCCCACACACATTATAACACGCACGCACAAACACTACAATACACACCCACATACATACACCCCAACACACACACACCACACACACACCACACAATTAAAACCACATATAACAAAAATAATGCAAAATAAAAATAAAAAATATTATATATAATTATATTAATATATAAAATAAAAATCTAATATGCATATAATAATATATATTTTAATAAAAATAATATATATATATATATATATATATATATAATATATATATATAATATATATATATATATGCACATGTATATATATATATATATATATATATATACATATATATATATACATATATATAAAATATATATATATATATATATATATATATATTATATATATATATATATAAAGAACAAAAATGGAGAGACGGAAGAGAAAAGGGAGAAGAGAGGGAATAAGTGAATGAAGGAAAAAGGAAAGATGAGAAGAGGAGGAAATTAAAAAGAAAAGCGAAAAGGGTCCATTTTCACAAATAAATAACAAAATGTATAATCCAAAGAATTAGACGAATAAGAAATCATAATAACTGCGATAATGTGAATCGAAGGAATTTCTAAAGACATTAGGGGCCCATTAAACGTAAGATGAAAATAACTGAAAAGAAAATAACTGAAAATATGTGAAAGAGAACGATTGGAGAAGCAGAAAGAAGAGGAAGAAATAGATAAATAGATAAATTGAAAGGTAGAGACGGGAGGGGAGGAAAATGGAATATGCCAGAGAGAAGAGGAAGAGAGAGGGGTGCGGGAAACAGAAAAAAGAGATAAAGGTACAAAGAGAGACATTCAATCATAGAAGAGAGAGAGAGAGAGAAATAGATACATAGACAGAAAGGGAAAGTTGAAATAGATAGAAAGATATAGAGAAACAGGTAGAGAAAAAGAGAGAAGGGAAAAGCATTCCTCACAGTGTTTAGAGAGAAAGATTGAGATAGAGAAAGAGACAGAGAGAGGAAGTGGGGTGGAGAGAGAGAGAGGAGAGAGAGAGAACAGAGAAAAAGAGAGAGAGAGACAGAGAGAAAAGAGAAAGAGAGAGGGAGGGAGAGAGAAGAGGGGGGGGTGAAGAGAGAGAGAGAGAGAGATTGAGAAAGAGAAAGAAAGAAAGGGAGAGAGAGAGAAAGACTGAGAGAGAGAGAGAGACAGAGAGAGCGAAAGAGAGAGAGAGAGAGGGGGGAGTGAGAGGGAGAGAGAGAAAGAGGAGAAGAGAGATTGTGAGAGAGAAAAATAGATTGAGAGAGAGACTAACAGTCAAACAGACAGACAGAGGGGGAGAAAGGGAGAGAGAGAGAGAGAGAGAGAGAGAGAGGCGAGAGAAGAGAGACAGAGAGGACGAGAGAAGAGAGAGAGAAGACAGAGAGACAGAGAGAGAGAGGAGGGGGGTGATGGAGAGAGAGAGAGAGAGAAAGAAGAGAGAGAGAGAGAGAGAGAGAGAGAGAGAGAGAGAGAGAGAGAGAGAGAGAGAGAGAGAGAGAGAGAGAGAGAGAGAGAGAGAGAGAGAGGGGGAGAGGGAGAGAGAGGGAGGGGGAGGGAAGGAGAGAGGGAGGGGACCTCAGAACCAAAATGGGACTCTCGTTGCCTCCCGTGACGCCGTCCTCATTTGCTTGGCCTTTTACCCTCTCAAGCAAAGGTGTTTCTTCACGGAAGTTAAGGTACAAGTAAACACTCCCCCCCCCCAGACGCTCCCGTTCCAAGGGTGGGCGTAAAGCGAGTAAACAATTTCAAGATAAACAAGCGTCGAGGGCGGTTGAGCAGGTTGTTGCAAGCAATTGCAAGATGGAGTTTATTATTCTTGCTTGCTTTTTTCCCTTCGCCCTTTTGCTCGTTTACTTCTCATTCAGTTCCCTGTTCTTCCTTCTGCTGTGGTCACTGTCCTTGGATACGTGATGTTTTTCACTATGGATATATTTACTGTTATCATAGTTATCAGAGCGAGAGAGAGAGAGATTAGCTGTGATTAGCTGTGGCATGATTGATATTATCCTTTTTACTACCCTGATTATCATTATCATTTTCCAAATAGTCTTGAAAAGGTGTTGTCATTATCTTCAAGATTATTTAATTATCCTTATTAACCATATAAGTACAGTAGTATTGCAGTATCATCTTTACTATTCTTTATTAGTAGCAGTACTTGTTATACCAGCAGTAGTAACTATTGTCATTATCAACATCATGATCACCATTATTATTATATTATTATTGCTTTTATTGTTAATATCAATACTATTATCATTACCACAATCATTATCGCTATCACTGTCATTATTATCATCATCATCATCATCATCATCATTAATATTAACATTATTACTACTATTACTACTGCTACTACTACTACTACTATTATTATTATTATTATTTTTTTTTTTTTTTTATTATTATTATTATTATTATTATTATCATTATTGTTTTGTTGTTGTTCTTGTTGTTGTTCTTGCAAGTATTATTATCATATTCCCTATTATTATTGTTATTATTATCATTATTATTATTATTATCATAAACATTACTATTATGTTATTATTGTTATCATTATTGCTATTATCATTATTATTAGTAGTATATTGATAATTTTCATTATTATCATTGTTATTATTATTATTATTATTATTATTATTATTATTATTATCATTATTTTGTTGTTGTTGTTGTTGCTGTTGTTGTTGTTGTTGTCATTATCATTACTAGCAACACCATTATTATCATTATTATTACTATCTTTATCATTATTATTATTATTGTTAACATTATCCTAACCATCATCATTATCATCATCATCATTATCCTTATAGATATTATTATAATTATAGTTATTGTTTTATTATTATCATTATTATTATTATTAATATTATTATCATTATTATTATTATTATTATTATTACTATCTTATTATTATTATTATTATTATTATTATTATTATTATTAATTCTATCATCATTATTATTATTATCATCATCATACTCATCATCATCACTTTTATCATTGTCATCTTTTTCATTATCATCACCCTCAATGTTATTATTACTATTATTATTGTTATTTTTTTATTATTATTATTATTATTATCGTCATTATTTTTGTTATTATTATTGTCATTATTATTATTATTATTATTATTATTATTATTATTATTATTCATTATTATTATTATTATTATTATTATTATTATCATTATTGATATTATTATTATTAATATTATTATTATTATCGTTTTATGTATGATTGTCATTATCATTATTACTCAGTAATTATCATAATCACAATAATTAATATGACTTCTATCAGTATTGTTATTACTACTACTATCATTATCATTATTCCTATTATCATTATTATCATAATTTTTCGTAATATCATTATTATTACAAGTATCATTATCATCATTGCTACTATTATCATTACTGCTATTATCATACTATAAATATTCTTATAGTTATCATTTTTTACAATTTTTGTCATTCTTCCTATCATTCTCATAATCATTCTCATTATCATAATTATCATTACCATTATCATTATCATTGTTATTAGTAATGGTATTTTTATTATTATCATCATTACTATTATCATTATCATTATTATCATGTTGCTGTTGTTATCATTATCATTATAATAATAATGATAATCATTATCTTATTATCATTATTATTGCCATATTATCTTCCTCATCATCATCATCATTATTGTTAGTAGTAGTAGTAGTAGTAGTAGTAGTAGTAGTATTACTATTATTATTATTATTATTATTATTATTATTATTATCATCATCATCATCATTTTTGTCATCATTGTGATCATTATTGTCATTATCATTATTATCATTTCCATTATCCTTAATATTTTCATTATTACTGTTTTTATTATCATAACCATCATTATCATCATATCATTATTACTATTATTGTTATCATAATCATTGCCATGTCATCACCAGTGTTAGCATTATCATTATCATTAATATTATTATCATTCCTAGTATCATTATTTTATCGTTATTATTACTAACATAACTATTATTCGGATAGTTATTATTATGTCGATGATTACGATAATCATCATCTTGATCATCATTTATCATTGTCATTTAATTTTTTCATCATTTTTACTTTTAGTAATCGGAGTCTTAGTACTATTATTTTTTATCATCATCATCATCACTATTATTATTATTATTATTATTATTATTGTTATTATTATTATTACTATTATTATTATTACCATCATCATCAATATCATTATAATCATCATCAATATCGTTATCAATACTGTTACTGTTATCAATATAATTTTTAATATTATAATCAATGTCATTGTTTTCATTATCATTATCATTATCTAATTACTCTCAGCATCATTATCATTATTATCATTATCGTTATTATTATCACAAGTAATACTGATATTATCAGTATTATCATCATTATCGTTGATATTATCTATTTATTATTCTTGATGTTTTTGTCAATTTACCATTACCATTCTCATATCTTTGATTGTCTTTATAATTTCATCATCAACATCATCAAATATGGTTATTACGACAGGTGTCACTTATTTCTCTAGTTATGATCAATATTATTATTTGTATTAGCATCTTGATAATCACTATAAAGTGTTTTGATTATCATAACCCTAATCATCAATATTTTGCGTGAATTATCATTCTTGAAAATATCCTCATTTATTCTGTCATTATAATTATCTTCACCACTATTCATTACTATTCTTATCATTATTTGATCCTCACCATTTGGTTTTCAATTAGTAGCAATACAAGTGGTATGTACCAATATCATGAAAGTGTTTTCTTCTTCTTCTCTCTCTCTCTTTTTCACTTATATTATTGTTTCTTTTTTATTCACTAAAGTCATTTATTTTGC
>NC_051427.1:159326-174326 GCF_015228065.2 Penaeus monodon
TATATATAATATATATATTATTACTATATATAT
Organism: Penaeus monodon; assembly: GCF_015228065.2. Taxonomy (NCBI): domain Eukaryota; kingdom Metazoa; phylum Arthropoda; class Malacostraca; order Decapoda; family Penaeidae; genus Penaeus; species Penaeus monodon. The sequence continues at coordinate 159,360 of NC_051427.1, forward strand.
ATATATATATATATATATCATAGTATATATATATAAGTACTATAGTACTAATCTACAATATTATATACATATAATACTTATCCATATATGCTCAAATATATATACATTTATATTTCTACATTATCTAGACTATACTACCACTATATCTACTAATCAAATATATATATACTAGTATTATTATAATATATTATATATTATATTACATCATATATATACTATCATAATCACTACATATATATCATACATACATATTATATATACAGTATTATATATACATATATATATATTATATTATAATACTACCACTGACACTTATCCATGATATATTACATCATATATATATATATCATATTACATATATTACGTATACAATACTACACATATACATTTATATACATATATATACCTCACTATATATATATTACTATACATACAATATTTCTACAATTTTTATACATATTATATTATAACATATATATATAACTCCATATAATATTCACATATATACATATACAATATATATAGTATATCCATATTATCTATAGATACATATAATATACTACCATTATACATCTTATACATATTATCACCCCATAGTATATATATATATACCTCATATATATACGTCGTGTGTATACTCATAATAACCACTCCTATAATAGTACATATAATATTATACATATATATATACATATATCTACTATATATATTATACACTATATATATATACATTATATATAATACGTACATCATATATTACCTCTTACGATATATATACAATAATATATATATACCTATACCATATATATATTTTAGATCATATATATATACAGGTTATACTATTACTACAGTCAATATATATACATATATATACTCCATATATATATATATTATTTAACTATATATATATCTGTACTCATATATATACTATATAATAAGACATATAATATATATCTATATATATACATATCTATATACATATACATATATACATATATATATAATCCATATATATATACATATACATATATACCATATATTATCATTACTATACATCTATATATATACATATAATAATATATATATACTATATACAATATATATATATACATATAGGTATACCACATATATATAGACATGAATGATATACAATATATTACATATTTTTTCTTGTTTTCTTATATATATCATATATATTATATACATTATATATTCAAGTAATGCTATACATATATAATACATATATATATATATATATATACATATATATATTACATATATAATACTACATAATATATTACCTATATATACATATTGACTATACAATATACTCTATCACATAATATATATACTATATATACTATATATATAGATACCTATATATCTAACCTTATAGACGAATCACACCATATACATCATATATACTCATACATATATTTTATACATATATATATACATAGATATATATCCATATCTATTACATTTATATAACATATACATATATACATATATATATATCATCTATCACATACATAACATATACATTTACTAGATACATATATTATACTACATATTATACATTATATATATACATTTACATTATATATATAAACAATATATTATAACTCACATTATACTCGACAGGATATGTACATATAATACATTTAATACTCCCTACATTATATATACTATCATATACATATATAGCTACCATACCTGCTATATATATATATATATATATAACATATACTCCCTTACTATATATCTATATATACATATACTATACATATATACCTACATATCACCTATACAATAATATACTATACATATATATATATATACACTCTACGACTACATATATTATACATACATATATATAATACATAAATATATATCCATATACATACTATATCTAATATATATACATATATACATATACATATATTATTCCTATTATACGTCATATATCTATGATATATATATAATATCTATATATATTACTACTATAACATACATGACTATTATATACCATATATATTACTAGTATATATCACTACATATTAGTACTATTAGTGACATATATACCTATTATAAATCTACTACTAGTAATATTCCCTAAAGACTAACTATATATATATACAATATTATATCCATATATATATATTAAGCTAAATACATATATATCGCTTCAAAAAACATAAGTTGGTAAAAAATATATACACATTATATCTCTACCATATATATCTCTACTCCACAATATACTATTACAGATACAGTATATATACATTATATATTATTACTATATATATATACATATATATATACATATAGATATATACATTATTATATATATATATTATATATATACTATTATATACATATATATACTACTATATAATATATATATATCCACTCTATATATATTCCATCAACTATATACATAGATATATTACTATCATATCTATCTTATATACACTCGTTCTTATATATACTATACATATATACTATAATACATATATAATACTCGCATCTATAATATACATAATATATATACATATATGACTACTACATAATATATATATACCTACATTAATAATATACTCTACATATATACCTCATATACTATATACCTATCATATATATACATCTATATCCTAGTATATATACATATACTTACGATCTACGATACAATTATATATCATATATACTATAACACATATTATATATATATCTACCTCCATATATATATACATATATATATATACATCACTATATATATACAATAATATATACATATCTATCACTATTATATATATATCCTATATATACCCATATATATATATACATAATATATATATACACCTATCATATATCATATGATATTACATATATATATATACATACATAATAATACATAACACACATACTATATTAATATATTCAGTATATATAACACCATATCATATATACACTATACTTATAGTACATATTATATATACACCGCTCATATACATATCTTTATCTCTACTATATATACCCCATACATCTATATATATACTAATATAATTACACTATATATCACTATTCATATATATATATACTATATATACTACTACATCATCATATAATAGTACTTACATTATATAGATACATATATAATATACGCATATATTATACACTACATATATAATACATTATAATCTACATTATATATTACTATATATATCTATACATATATATATATAATCATACCTAGCTTAATACTATAATATATATATTACGCCTATTACTATACATATAGAGTAACATCTCTATAATAAATATATCATATACATATCATATCTACATATATATATACATATATTATACATAATTATATATACACTCTGATATATAGTTATATATATAGATATATACTACTATATATATACCTATACATCATACATATCGATATACATCATATATATACACACATATATATTATATACATATATATATTACTATACATATCTATATACATACTCTATATTATATATATACTATGTAGTACATAGTAATGTTCATTCACCATTATATATATATACACATATATACTATACATATATATATCACATATATACTATACTGATACATATATATTATACATATCATAATATATCAGTAACTACTATATACATACATATATCAGAATAGATATACCAGACTATAATAACAGATCATATACTACATATACTACTACATAATCATCTTACATATATAATATACATATATATATACATTATATACTATATACTAAATTTAACCTACAATATATAATATTATGATATACATTATATAGTAGTACAATTTTATACAATAATATATACATATATATTATATACATATATATATATATATATATATTATAATATATGACTACTCATATATATATACATTATTATACATATATTCGTAATTATGCTATATAGATATAGCACTAATATCATATCATAATCACACTTCTACATATATATACATAGATATATACTATATATATATACTATATATATAACATATATATATAGTACAATATATTATATACACATATATATATACATATATACTTATATATCTATAATATATAAATTATATATATACATAAATATATATATACGACATATATACCAACATATACATATATATATACATAGTTATATATAGTACATATATATAATACTATATATACTCCTTAGTATATAGCATATATATATTCGCAAACTATATATATATACATATATTTATACACTCAGTATATATACACTCTATATATACAATATATAGATACATATATCATATATACATATATATATACAGATATATATATACTATATACATATATACTATACATATATATATACATATTATATATATTACATATATTTATACTCTATAATATATTAATAAATTATTACATATATACTCTATATACATATATATAATATCTATATCTATATATATTATTATACATCTCTATCTATATATATATAATTACATATATATATACATATATATACCTCATACTATACTACATACTAATACTATACATATTATATACAATATATATATACATATATAATACATACATATACATATATACATATTTATATCATACTATATATATACATTATATATATATCCATGTATATATATAATATATAATATTGTATATTATATATGTATAATATTAATATGTATATGTATAGTATATATATGTCTAATATATATATGTCCTATATGTTATGTATATATGTAATACCTTTATCAAACTCTTATAATATATATGTATATATATATGTACTATATATGTATACTATATATGTAATATATTAGTATGATATATGCTCATATAATCTATGTATATATATAATATATCTAATGTATCTATATATGTCTATAATATCTATATGTATACTATATATGTATATATCTATACTATGGTCATCTATATATGATCATTAATTATATATATGTATATTATATTTATATATATATGTTATATACCTAATATATATGTATATATAATATGTATAGTCTATGTATATATCTATATGTATAATATATACTATTGCTATATATAATGTATATATATATATCTAGATATATATATATATATATATATATATCTATTAAACTAATATATATTTGTATATAGATATATATTATCTCAATATAACGTACTCATATATGATACAGCTATATGTATACTCATATTTATAACTCATAGTAGATATATATATAGTATATATATATGATATACTATATACTGTATATATATATATCATTGTGTAATATATATATGTATATATATGATTAGTTCTACTTTACTATGTATAGTGTAATATGCATACTATATATGCTATATATATATATATATATTATCTGATATATGTATTATATATGTGAACTATATATATTATATATTATATATTGTAATATATATATGTATAGCTAATACGTAGTACAATCGCATAATATAGCGTATATATATTACTGCTAGGTATACTAACTATGTATCTATATATATGTATATCTATATAATATGCATCATCAATATATGTTATATATATATAGTGTAATATATATATGTATATATTATATGTATATATAATATAGTGTATACTACGTCACTCCATATGTATTAATATAGTACATTCCTACATATATGTATATATATATGTATTCTATATAACTATCATATGTATATATATATGTATAGAACAATATGTATAATATATACTAGTTATATCTATTGTAATACTATATATATAATATTAGATATATATATACTCGTAACAGTTATATAATCATAATATGCGGTATATAACTTAGATATATATCTGATTAACTTACAAATATTTCTATATATATATGTATATATATATGATATATTATATAGACTCGTATATATATTGTATATTTATGTATATAATATGTATAATTATATTGTATCTTATATTTGTACTCATATATTTTATCTCTACCCTCTCTGTATATTAATATATGTTTATCTATCATACTATAAAACCTACTACATACATATATATAATAATGTATCATAAACAAAAAATATATATATGGATATATATTGGTATATATATATGTTATTATATATATATGTATATATTATACGCTAATTATATTATAGATATATGTTATATATATATGTACTACAATACTGGTAATCTCATATATGTATATATATAGATAACTGTCTATATAATTGTATACCTCATACATGTATATATATATGTATCCTATATGTATACTACTGGTCATGTAATAAGTAACAATATGTATACTATACCTGTACTCATATACTCATGTAATATATCTCTATACTCGTATTATATATGTATATATACATACTACTGTGTATATTTATATATCTATATAATATATTATATCTATATATATATTATATATATATGTATATATATGTATACATCTACTACTAGGATGTATATATATCTATATGTTATCATCTCATAGTATGACTATATATTACCGGTACATAATATATCTGTATCTACTATACTCAATACTTTATATTCAGAATTATACCAAGCTATATACTCCTATAGTCTCAATATAATGTATATATACATTATATAGTATGATATCTATATTAATGATTACTATACCTAATAGTACTCTATATACTGTATATATATATGTATATATAATAGCTATTGTAATATACTCATATATATATATATATATATATATATATATGTTATATATATTGTATTATTATGTACTACTATGATATCTGTACATCTACATATATGTATTATATACTTATAGTATATATATATTACTATGGTCATATATATTACCTGTATATAATATTATGTATATATATATATATATCTTATATATACTTATATCTATAATATATATATCTATATATATATATATATATATATTATAGTATAGCAGATATGTTATATAAATATGTTATACGCATATATTGGTATCATATATATACTCCCTTGTATACTATATTATGTATAGATAACTGTATTATGATATAGATGTCTCGATATGTATAATCCCTATGTATACTGTATATACTATATACTTATGTCAACCCTATCTATGCTGAGTCTATATATAACTATATATATGTATATATAATGTCTCGATATATATGTATAAAAATATATTATATATCTATATATAATATATATATGTTACTATTTAATATGGATCTAAATGTATAACTCGTATAGGTATATATGTATATATATTGTATATCTATATGTTATATATATATATTATGTATACTATATATATGTATCTATGTATACTATATGTATATTTAATAATAGTTTAATACTTACTATGCTCTGATACTCATACTCATATGCTCATCTGATATCATAATATATATGATATATAGATATGTATATATATATATGTAATATATAACCTCTATGTATATATATATTGCTGTGTGCGTACCATTTTCTATGTACTTATACACTGTCATATATTGGTATATATACTATTATATATGTAATAATATATATGTATATAATATAGTGAACTTGATAGATAGTTACTATATATGTACTATATATTTATCATATAATATGGTTACACATATATATCACTCTAAATCTATATATATGTATAGCAGTCATATATTATTATATACATTAGTATATATTATATATTGTTAATATCTCTCTCATTACCCTAGTATATATATGTATATATACAATTCTCATACTAATATATCAGATATGGAGTATAATCTATGTATATATATATATCTTATTCTAGATACCTCTACGTATATATATACGTATACTAACGATACTATTATCCTATGTATATATATATGTATATAACCTCACATGATATACTATATATGTATATATATATGTATATATATATTATATATATATATACTATCCATGTAGTAATATAGTAATATATATAGCACTATGTATAATATACCTATACTATCTAGTATATGTCTATATAATAGTAATGTATATATATATATTGTATATATATATATATCTATATGTATATATGTATGTATATATATATATATATATTATATATATATATATATATATTATATATGTATATCATATCTGTGTATATATTATATAGTGTATATCATATAATGTTCATATATCATATGTCCTACTACTATGTATATATATAGTATCCATGTTCTCTATATTATTAAGTATATGTTCTATAGCTTATATGTATATATATACATATCTATATGTATCTGTATATATATATTCTTGTATATATATATTTGTATATATATATATTGTTATATATATATGTATATTATATGTATATACTATATTGTAGTAATATAGGTACTCGTCATATAGATATACATATATGTGTATATCATATATGTATATCTATATATATGTGTCTATATACTTATATTTTAATCTATACTCATGTCTATATATATATCCTCGTCTTAATACTATATATGTATATCTATATGTATAATATTATATACCTGATATTACTCATATATATATGTATCTTATCATGCTGTATACTCATCATTGTTATATATTATCTATATCCTCTATATATATTACATATGTATATTATAGGTGTAATACATTATCTTATATATATATGTATATATACATTTATAACTATATTATATTACGTGTATATATCTATATGCTATAATCACTATATTATACTCTAATGCTCTAATTGTATATGTTATATATTAGTGCTAATATATCGCTATTTATATATATATCTATATGTATATATATATTATGTAATATATATATATCTACATACATACATATTATCCGCTATAACCTATTATATGTAGATATATATGTATAACTCTATGTATATATAGAGTATCCTATATATGTATATATATATGTATTATATATATATACTAGATATGTCTCCACTATATATACTATATATATACTTATAACTATCTATATAATATTACTACTATATATATACTATATATAGTATATATATATGTATAGTAATATATGCGATGACTAATAGATATGTCTATATCATTACTCGTATATATATTATTGTATTATATATATCATATGGACTCTATAATATCGATATATATGTAATAACTTTATATATGTACAATATATAATATGTATTACTCATTATATCATATATATGTATGATATATATTGTATATTATATATATGTAGATATACCTATCTCATATATAAAATATATGTCATATATTATGTTATTATATATACCTACTTTATATATATATGTATACTATAGATAGGTATATATATATGTACATATTATGTTATGTATATATATAGTGTATATAGATATATGTATACTATATATTATGTATTCTATAATATGTCTACTATTATATGTATATTATATATGTTATATATAATAATAATTATATGTATATATATATGTTATATTATGCTATCTGTTATATATATATTTGCTCTAATATATAATAATATGTATATTCTCAACTATATATACTGATGTAATATATCTATTTGTTAGTGATATATGGTATATATATATTATATACTCATATATAATCTACGATTTATATATAGTTATATATATTACTGTTACATTTACTCATTATATCATACTACTATATATAATGTATATTATATATATGTATAATATATATATATGTATATATGATATGTATAATCATCTATTATTAATGTATGTATACTATACTATCTCTGTTATATATATTATGCTCGATATAATTAGGTGTATATATATCATATATATATCCGTAAATATTATACTATGTATATATATATATCTCATATATTATATATATATATATATCTCTATATTTCTCTATATATATATGTATAGATTATATATGGTCTTCGTATATACTAATGTTATCATTATCCGCTGTATATTATATTATATATATGTCTATACTATATATATGTATTACGTATATATGTATACATATTATACCGTATATAGATTAGTATGTATCTATATATATTGTATACGTATACTATATTGTATATATATATATAATGTAGATATATATACTGATATATTATAATGTATGTATATATATATTGTATTATATATATATAGATATCTACAAAATAACAAAATATTATGATATATATATATACCTCTATATTATATATATTATACTCAATTATATATGTGTGTGTTGTGTGTGTGTGTGTTCGAGTAGAACAACGAAGGAACAGTACAAGAAACACAACGAATATGCCTGACGGGCCTTTTCTGCTCCTCAGGGCATATAAGACTAGCTAACGGATAAGTCGAATGCGGAGCTCTAGCCTCGCCCGGCTATGCCATGAGGGGCGTGAACCCTGTGTCGACTAATCGCTCTCGTCTCGCTCACGTGTGTCAGCTGTCTCTGCATTCGGCTGCGTTACCTAGTTCCTCTACCTTCCGTGGGTGCCCAGCCCCGCAGTAACCTCCGGGTTATACAATTGCAACTTCACACTACATACACTGGTCGGGGCGCGAACCGTCCGGTACCCCATCGGATGAAATGCCGACACCTAACCACTTCCTACCCCGGGGCTGAAGACTAGACTACGTAGCTACATAGAGGTATAACAATACAAGTACCTTAGGCCTGCTCAGTCCCAGGTACTCGTGTCGCTACGACCTGGCTAGTTCGTGGCTCCCTGTATGCGGGGGGGGGGGGGGGGGGTATTGAAGTTGTTAGTTGTGTGTTTCGAACGCTGCTTTCTATCATTCCTTTTTTTTATCGTGGGGTAGGGGGGCAGACTTTTATTTATAATGTGGGGCCTAGGCCACTATGGGTGAGGATGGCCGTCGAGTCACCTGACCACGAAAAGGCGACTCCTCTGGACTCGCAAGGGGGGCGTGTCCGTGGTCGTCGGAGGCACTGCGGTGTTGGTCGATTCGTTGTCATGGAGGCCACGTCCTGTCTCACCCATGACACTTATCGCAGCCATCCACAAGGTATGCTCTACCCTTGCTGCGAGGTCTGTTGTGGTCTGATCTCCTTCTTCCCTGACCGATGTCCCGATCTTCTTGCCAGAGGTGGTTTGTTATCTTCATAGTTATGGCTCACCAGGCCTCGAGATGTTCTACAGCTGTGAGTGAGGGATGATAATTCTTTGAGTCCTTTTTCGTGTGGCTCTCCTTTCGATCTAGTATGATCTCTTTCCGTGCCTTGCGTCGAAGGTGGCTCAGCACAGTGCTCGCGAGGGTCTACGGGAGCGCTGGCATTCTGTGTGTGCGACGTGCTGCATTTCCTCATCTAGGTGAACGCCGGGCTGTCAAGATTCTGCACTCCAGATGCTCAACCAATGACGCCTTCTTTGTCTCGACTGCTGTGGGCATGCATAAATCTGGTATGTACTATCATCTTTCTGTTCTCTCCTTTCTGTCTCAACACAGATACTCCGGGCCCGTCAGGTCTTCTCCTATGGATCAGGGTGTCGCGCGAAGTGACGCTGTTCATTCTTCTCCTCTTCGGTCGGTGAACTGGTTATGTGACGAGGTCAGCTACTCATTAGTCTATGCTCTGGGGAGTTCTTCACGGAGTCGTGTCTGGTTGGTACCGACAAGCCAAGGATGTCATCCTCCACGTAACGAAGCCCGACTACATTAGTTCCCCACGATCGTCCGGTTAGTGGCAGCCTCGAGGGTTTCCCATAAACAAGCTGGGGCAAGGACAGCTGACATAGGTGACCCAGAGCAAGTCCTTGGATTTGCTGTACTCACGTCCTCGGAATTCGAACGGGCCAAACTCCACGCCAGAGGCGGATGAGTGCGACATAATCATCTCTCGGCAGCGGTAGTCTGCATCCTCGTCCATCTTGTCCCGCGTTCTTTCTGCAGCTTTCCGATGCGCCCCTTCTCGGCACGTTCTGGTCAGAGCTGATTTGACGTCGAAGCTAACCAGCTTTTTGCATCTCATCCCGACGTTTTGCAGTTTGGCCATCATATCGGTGGTGTTTGATAGATGACAACCGCTGATGTGGTGTCTCCTCGAGCAGATGCAGCAAAGACTTCCCCTTCTCCGAACCTTTGAGGATCCTCCGTGCTGCTCTATTAAACTATAGGGACCTGTCCTGCGGCGGGTTCCTGTCCTGGCTTTCCTGTAAATAGATACGTCGGAGAGCAGCATTTCCATCTTATTGACATAATCGGTACTATTAATGATTACGATACCGCCACCGTTATCAGCCGGAGCAATGACAACGGAGTCGTCTCTGCAAAGTTCCTGTAGAGCCTTAAATGGCAGGCTTCCGTCCTTTGGCGCTGGCGACTGCACAGGTCACAACTCCCTGCAGGAATCCTCTCTCAATTGCAGAGAGATTTCTGCGGTAGTTGGACTCGATAAAGTCAGCCATGCCGTTACTAGGGTACCAGTGTCGAATTTTAAACCTAAAGACAAGGCTTGCCTTTGGGTCTCTGGGAGAGGTTTGTGTGACAGTTTAACTATCAAGTCATCACGCACCACGTCAGACCACCCGCTACTAATACAAACATCCTCTAACAATCTCTCGTGTCACGCCTTTATATATACATATTTATACATTAATATATATATATATATATATATATATATATATATATATATATATATATATATATATATTCATATTTATGTTCATAGATATTTATATATATATATATACATATATATATACATTTATAAATAATAAATATATTATATATTTATAATATTATATATATATATTATATATATATATATATATATATATATTATATATATATATATATTTTTTTTAGTATATATTATATTTTATTGATATACATTATTATTATATATATATATATATATATATATATATATATATATATATACACAAATATATGATCTATAATATATATTCAATAAATATAAATATATACATAAAAAAATATATATATTATATATATATATATGTATCTTTTTTTTATTATAAATATTTATATATGATATAAATATATAAATTATATATATATATATATATATATATATATATATATATATATAATATATATATCTATATATATCTCTATCAGTCTATATATATGTGTATATATATATATATATATTAATGTATAAATATGTATATATAAAGGCGTGACACGAGAGATTGTTAGAGGATGTTTGTATTAGTAGCGGGTGGTCTGACGTGGTGCGTGATGACTTGATAGTTAAACTGTCACACAAACCTCTCCCAGAGACCCAAAGGCAAGCCTTGTCTTTAGGTTTAAAATTCGACACTGGTACCCTAGTAACGGCATGGCTGACTTTATCGAGTCCAACTACCGCAGAAATCTCTCTGCAATTGAGAGAGGATTCCTGCAGGGAGTTGTGACCTGTGCAGTCGCCAGCGCCAAAGGACGGAAGCCTGCCATTTAAGGCTCTACAGGAACTTTGCAGAGACGACTCCGTTGTCATTGCTCCGCTGATAACGGTGGCGGTATCGTAATCATTAATATACCGATTATGTCATAAAATGGAAATACTGCTCTCCGACGTATCTATTTACAGGAAAGCCAGGACAGGAACGCGAGGATAGGTCCCTAGAGTTTAACAGAGCAGCAAGAGGATCCTCAAGGTTCGGAGAAGGGGAAGTCTTTGCTGCTCTGCTCGAGGAGAACCACGCACGCCGACGATCCATCACCAACGGGACCGGGAGTGCCCCACACCGGTTAGCAAAGAAGCTTGCAGCACTTCTATCGAGAGCCTTAAACTCCATCAGCGGTTGTCATCTGTCAAACACCACCGATATGATGGCCAAACTGCAAAACGTCGGGATGATATGCAAAAAGCTTCGACGTCAAATCGCTCTTCACCAACGTGCCGATTGACGGGGCCATCGAAGCTGCAGAAAGAGCGCTGACAGGAATGGACGAGGATGAACTACCGCTGCCGAGAGATGATTATGTCGCACTCATCGGCCTCTGCGTGGAGTTTGGCCCGTTCGAATTCCGAGGACGTGAGTACGAGCAAATCCAAGGACTTGCTATGGGGTCACCTCTGTCAGCAGTCCTTGCCCAGCTGTTTATGGAAACCCTCGAGGCTGACCACTACCGGAACATCGTGGGGAATAATGTAGTCTGGATTCGTTACGTAGATGACATCCTTGCTGTAGTGCCGACCAGAACAAACCTTCAAGAACTCCTCCACAGACTAAATGCAGTGCATCCCTCCATACAGTTCACCACCGAAAAGGAGAAGAATGAACAGCTTCCTTTCCTCGACACCCTAATCCATAGAAGACCTGACGGCCCGGTGTTCTCTGTATATAGAAAGCCCACTAGTATAGATGATTTCATACATTATTTCTCTGCCCACAACAGTCGAACCAAAGAAGGCGTGGTCATTGGTTTTTTTCTTCCCAGCACTTAGAATCTGCAGCCCGGAGTTCCTGAAGGAAGAAATGCAGCACGTCAGCAACACATTCCAGCGCCTCCGTTACCCTCGCGCCTTACTCAGCCACCTTCGACGCCATGCGGAAAAGATCATGACCAGATCATGAGGGGACGTCACACAGAACAAGACACAGAATTATCACCCCTCACTCACAGCTGGCAGAACATCTAGAGGCCCTGGTGGGCCACACTATGAAGATAAGTACCACCTCTGGCAAGAAGATCGGAGACATCGTCAGGGAAAAGAGATCAGACCCCAAAAGACCTCGCAGCCCGGTGTATAGCATACCTTGTGGTGGCTGCGATAAAGGTATACATAGGTGAGACAGGACGTGGCCTCCATGAACAACGTATCGACCAGCACCGCAGCGCCCTCCGACGACACGACAAGAGGAGCGCCTTCGTTGTTCACGTCGACTCCGACGGCCATCTCCCCAAATGGTCCCAGGCCTCCATTATTAAACAAGGCCTGCCCCCACGACAAAGGAAGATGGTAGAAGCGGCGTT
>NC_051427.1:176518-179018 GCF_015228065.2 Penaeus monodon
CTTTGTCACGAGGTCTGCTTGCTGATTTTTCCCTGACGATGTCTCCATTTCTTGCCAGATTAGTAGTATTTATGTGGCCCATCAGGGCTCCTGGTTCTGTATCTGCGAGTGTGGGATGATAATCGTGGTATGCTCTTTCGTTTGCGTCGGAGGTGGTGAGAAGCCCGAGGTAACGGAGGCGTTGGAGGGTGTTACTGACGTGTTGTTTCTAAATGCTCGGAGGAAGACACCAATGACCACGCCTTCTTTGGTTCTATTGTTGTGGCAAAGAAATAATGTATGAAATCATCTTTATTTGTGGGCTTCTGTATACAGAGAACACTGGGACTCAGGTCTTCTATGGTTAAAGGTGTCGAGGAAAGGAAGCTGTTCATTCATCTCCTTTTCTATGTAAAATGTATGGAGGGGTTCGCTGCATTTAGTCTATGGAGGAGGTCTTAAAAAGTTTGTCCTGGTGGGCACTACAGCGAGGATGTCATCTACATAGCGAAGCTAGACTACATTTTTCCCCCGATGTTCCGGTAGTGGTCAGCCTCGAGGGTTTCAGAAAACAGCTGGGCAGCAAGGACTGCTGAAAGAGGTGAGCCCATCGCCAGTCCTTGAATATGCGCGTACTCACGTCCTCGTGTAAGGTAACAGTAACGCAGTACTGCTCCTTTATAGCCGACACCGGGACAATTCCAGGTCAAAGTCCCTTGGAGACCTGATCTGCACCTTCCTTATTCCTTATTCTTTCTCTGCGCGAGTACCACCCGGCCACCCACGCATCGTACCCCGGGCATGGCGAGTGGTAGCGGCCAAAGCGGGATAAGTGGGGGGAGTCCAGGTCACGGCACTCGCATACAATAGAAAACAAGATATGCGATGTTATAGATTATTATTACTTACTATTCCATCATTGACATATTAAAAAGCAAATTATCCAGATATCCATGAGTATTGATATACACAGTGGTTTACAATGAACTTTATCATCACTGGCTAGCCGAGGGAAATGAGGGACACCGGTACGCTGCTTGCCTGTTTATTTTTCGTCTTAGTATCTATATGTTACAAGCTAACCACTCTTGTCCCAGTCACTAGAGTTTCAACCTGCATAAAATGGTGAGATCCATGTAAACAGCATAATACTGACCGTGACCTATGAACTATAACAAGCAGCGGGGGGTCCGAGTCTCCTTGTCACGTGTCCCAGCCACCTGAGTCTGCACTCCCTCAGCTTCTCCCCGAGCTCTCCTACTCCAATGGTCCTCTGATCGTTGTGTTGCGGATTTTATCCAGCCTCGTCTTCCCCAGCGCGATCCTTAGCATCCTCATTTCTGCCACCTTCATCTTTGCCTCCTGGCCTTTCGTCACCGCCACTGCTTCCATTCCGTATAACATTGCCGGCCTGACCATGGTCTTGTGGAGTCTGCCCTTCAACTTTGGTGGTACCTTCCTGTCACAGAGTACTCCAGTAATCTTCCTCCATGCGTTCCAACCCGCCTGGATCCTCTTCCCTACTTCCTTATCCGACCCTCCGTCACACTGCACCGTGGAGCCCAGGTACTTGAATTCTTGGACTCGGTTTAGCTTCGCTCCCTGCATCCTCACTTCTCTCTCTGGCTCTTGTTCGCCCATGCAGAGGTACTCGGTCTTCTGTCTGCTAACCTTCATGCCTCGCTCTTCCATTGCCTTTCTCCATTGAGTGCTACATCGTCTGCGTACATCAGATCCCATGGTGCTGTCTCTCGCACTGCTACCGTCAGGCAGTCTATGACCAATGCAAAGAGGAAAGGGCTAAGTGCGGATCCTGGTGCAATCCCACTTTGACTTGGAAACTGTCCGTGGTTCCCACTATGGACTTCACCTTCGTTGTCGTGCCTTCGTACATGCTTGGATTATCCTGACATACTTCTCGTCCACCTCTTTCAGCCTCAAGCAGTTCCACACTCCGATCTAGGTACTCTATCGTACGCCTTTTCCAGGTCAATGAAGACACTGTGCAGCTCCCTTTGACCCTCTCTGTATTTCTCCACAGTTGTCTCAGCGCAAATATTGCGTCTGTCGTGGACCTGCCTGGCATGAAACCGAACTGTTGCTCCGAAATCGTCACGATCGCTCTCAGTCTTCCATCGATGATCCTTCCCATATTTTCAGAGTGTGTGACATCAGTTTGATGCCCCGGTAGTTACCACATTCTGGAGTCCCCTTGTTCTTGAATATCGGTATTAGCGTGCTGTCTCTCCACTCATCTGGCATTCTCTCACTTTCCATAATTCCGGTGAAGATTTCCAGGAGTATTTCACGCCTGCTCGGCCCAGTACTCTCCATGCTTCCACTGGGATGTTGTCCGGTCCTGTCGCCTTGCGTTCTTCATCTTCCTCAGAGCCTTCACAACCTCCTCTTCTTTATCTCCTCTACCTCAGTCTCTGCTCTTGCTTCACGGTTCTGTCGATTCTTTCGTTCTCCACATTTATCAGTTGTTCAAAATACGACCTCCATCTTTCCTTGATATCGC
>NC_051427.1:191518-205099 GCF_015228065.2 Penaeus monodon
GGAGAAATACAGAGAGGGTCAAAGGGAGCTGCACAGTGTCTTCATTGACCTGGAAAAGGCGTACGATAGAGTACCTAGATCGGAGGTGTGGAACTGCTTGAGGCTGAAAGAGGTGGACGAGAAGTATGTCAGGATAATCCAAGACATGTACGAAGGCACGACAACGAAGGTGAAGTCCATAGTGGGAACCACGGACAGTTTCCAAGTCAAAGTGGGATTGCACCAGGATCCGCACTTAGCCCTTTCCTCTTTGCATTGGTCATAGACTGCCTGACGGTAGCAGTGCAGAGGACAGCACCATGGGATCTGATGTACGCAGACGATGTAGCACTCAATGGAGAGACGAATGAGGAGGTGGAAGAGAGGTTGGAACAGTGGAGAAAGGCAATGGAAGAGCGAGGCATGAAGGTTAGCAGACAGAAGACCGAGTACCTCTGCATGGGCGAACAAGAGCCAGAGAGAGAAGTGAGGATGCAGGGAGCGAAGCTAAACCGAGTCCAAGAATTCAAGTACCTGGGCTCCACGGTGCAGTGTGACGGAGGGTCGGATAAGGAAGTAGGGAAGAGGATCCAGGCGGGTTGGAACGCATGGAGGAAGATTACTGGAGTACTCTGTGACAGGAAGGTACCACCAAAGTTGAAGGGCAGACTCCACAAGACCATGGTCAGGCCGGCAATGTTATACGGAATGGAAGCAGTGGCGGTGACGAAAGGCCAGGAGGCAAAGATGAAGGTGGCAGAAATGAGGATGCTAAGGATCGCGCTGGGGAAGACGAGGCTGGATAAAATCCGCAACAAACCTTGGGGGGGGCAACACAACAGACTCAGGTGGCTGGGACACGTGACAAGGAGACTCGGACCCCCCGCTGCTTGTTATAGTTCATAAGGTCACGGTCAGTATTATGCTGTTTACATGGATCTCACCATTTTATGCAGGTTGAAACTCTAGTGACTGGGACAAGAGTGGTTAGCTTGTAACATATAGATACTAAGACGAAAAATAAACAGGCAAGCAGCGTACCGGTGTCCCTCATTTCCCTCGGCTAGCCAGTGATGATAAAGTTCATTGTAAACCACTGTGTATATCAAGTACTCATGGATATCTGAGGATAATTTGCTTTTTAAGTATGTCAATGATGGAATGAGTAAGTAATAATAATCTATAACATCGCATCTCTTGTTTTCTATTGAATGCGAGTGCCGTGACCTGGACTCCCCCACTTATCCCGCTTTGGCCGCTACCACTCGCATGCCCGGGGTACGATGCGTGGGTGGCCGGGTGGTACTCGCGCAGAGAAAGAATAAGGAATAAGGAAGGTGCAGATCAGGTCTCCAAGGGACTTTGACCTGGAATTGTCCCGGTGTCGGCTATAAAGGAGCAGTACTGCGTTACTGTTACCTTACACGAGGACGTGAGTACGCGCATATTCAAGGACTGGCGATGGGCTCACCTCTTTCAGCAGTCCTTGCTGCCCAGCTGTTTTCTGAAACCCTCGAGGCTGACCACTACCGGAACATCGTGGGGAATAATGTAGTCTAGCTTCGCTATGTAGATGACATCCTCGCTGTAGTGCCGACCAGGACAAACTTTTAAGACCTCCTCCATAGACTAAATGCAGCGAACCCCTCCATACAGTTCACTATAGAAGAGGAGATGAATGAACAGCTTCCTTTCCTCGACACCTTAATCCATAGAAGACCTGAGTCCCAGTGTTCTCTGTATACAGAAAGCCCACAAATAAAGATGATTTCATACATTATTTCTTTGCCCACAACAATAGAACCAAAGAAGGCGTGGTCATTGGTGTCTTCCTCCGAGCATTTAGAATACAACACGTCAGTAACACCATCCAACGCCTCCGTTACCCTCGCGGCTTGCTCAACCACCTCCGACGCAAAGCGGAAAAGAGCAATACCACAGAATTATCATCCCACACTCGCAGATAACAGAACACCAGGAGGCCCTGATGGGCCGCACAATGAAGATAACTACTACTTCTGGCAAGAAGATCGGAGACATCGTCAGGGAAAAGAGATCAGACCACAGCAGACCTCGTAGACAGGTATGCAGCATACCTTTCGGTGGGTGCGATAAGGTGAGACAGGATGTGGCTTCCACGAACAACGAATCGACCAACACCGCAGCGCCCTCCGACGACATGACAAGAGAAGCGCCTACGTTGTTCACGACGACTCCGATGGCCATCTCCCTCAGTGGTCCCAGAAATCCTTCATTAAACAAGGTCTGCTGACACGACAGAGGAAGATGGTAGAAGCGGCGTTCATACACACAACTAACAACTTCAACACCGCAACAGGGAGCCACGAACTAGCCAAGGACGTCGCATACCTAATTATCGACGTGACCTGACCGCTCAGTACATGTATATATACCTCAATGTATGTATGTATGTGTGTGTGTGTGTGTGTGTGTGTGTGTGTGTGTGTGTGTTTATATGTGTGTATAGAACCCATTACTATATATATATATATATATATATATATATATATATATATATATATAATATTATATATATATATATATATATACATATTTTACACACAAAAGCGCGCGCGCACACACACCACACACACCAACACACACACATATTTATATATTATATATATATATATGTAAAGTGGAGGATCAGGTAGCAGACGGAGCCAGTGACCCACCTCGCTCCCCCTATGGTCAGTAGGCAGCTGCTGCTATCGCTCTCCAGCTGGAACCCCGGTCCACTTACTTATACCGAGAAGACCTAGCCTCGGGGGCGTCGTCGCCAGCGACCAGCGCGTAAGTTCATAGCACCCGCCTCCCTCCAGGCAAGCTGACCTGACCGCGACCCAGCATATAACCAGATATAAGACATGTCTCGTGTTCTTATAATTCGTGGTGTCATCTCTCAGAAAATAAAGAGTCAAGCCGTTAACAATTTATAACTTACCCTCTGTTCACCATAGTACTAAGGATGATAGCCAACTGACAAATGGTGGCCAGCGAGGCCGTTGCTTCCTTTTGGCAGCAACACGGGACACACACCCCGGAAGAAAAATCCGCTCCGACCGCTTCATAGGAGAGTCGTGTCAATATCCAGTGCGCTAAGGTCAGCATAAGGTCAGCTCCGCCCTTCCTCCGGGCAGCTGACCGCGACCACTCCGCGCGGCGGGCTTTTAACCCCTTAGACAAGGTCGTAGCGTCGTGTAGCGTGTGTTCACCCCTTACGTGTGTTTGCGTCCCGGTAGCCCACTAGACTAGAGTGACGCATAGCCGTTATAGTGAGTGGCAGCGAGGGCCGTTTGCATCTTTTGGCATGCAACACGGACACACCACCCCCGAAGACAAATACGCCGGACCGGCTTGTTTCCCCCCCCCCCCAAGACATGGCTAAGAAAAAAAACACGTAAGTACCACGTTTGGGGCCCCTTTCTTATTCTTTTCCCTTCCTTCGCATACATGTGTTAAAGCCGTTGTTTTGTTGTTGTGTAAAAAGGTGCTAATGACAGACACAGGCTGTTCTCCACTATCTCACAACCTCAGATCGCATTTCCGTGCGATCGAGTATGTGATAAAAAACATGAATATCGTTCGTTAGTTAAGTAATGGATTATTTTCTCTCGTTTTTAGAGATTATATGTTTAATCTGCAAACGAATTACGCGTTCGTGATTTTATCTATCACGGAATACCATTTCATTTTATCCGTTCCTAACCCTCGCCCCCGACCTGACCGTTCCCTTTTCTTTCTTTTGCGGTCATTTGGATTAGGAAAAAGGTTATTTTCCTGTCTTAACCTGACCTCATTTTCTTTTTCCGGTCGGTGGCGGCGTGGGTAGGTCAAATGACCGCTTGGTTACCCTGTATTGGTTGTTATTTTTGTTGATGCATTGGGAATTAACCATAGTCGTTACATTGCTTTTGGTGCACGTTCTATCGGCGCTAGAACGAAATTGTAACGGAAATTCATTAAAATTCAGAGTTTGAAATATAGCGTAGGATCTTCCCCATATCATAGTGCACAGAATGCCCGATATTGCCCCGGGTTGTCGTAAAAACGCCTAATAGATCTGCGCTCCGCAGTTCGAAAGTAGAGGGAATAAACCGAAGTTATTCGTTCGGCACCTTTTGAGTCAGTGTGACCCGCGGTTATGTTTTGTTAATTAATGTAGGACTAGGGTTTAAGCTAGAATCATTATTCGCTTATTAATCACACCTTTCTCACCCTCAAGTCGCTTGCATGTTTTGGGTGCCCCCAAGCGTTTGTGTTATTCGTGAATTATATATCCTTCGGGAATTTGCGAGCGCCCATTACAGATAAGCAGAAGAGAGAGGGTTATTATATTCTGGCTTCAAGTCGCTTCAGTCATATACAGCATTTGGGTATAGGATCCCCCGTATTGAGTTTTATTGAAGTTCTGACGTTGCAAAAGCTAGACATGTACCTCGGCAGTTCAGATTTCGGACCGAGAAGATTTGCTGATTAAAAAATTGGGAAAATAAAACACAAATGAAAAAAAAAGGACGAAAATAGTTAAAAAACCAAATTAAAAACCGAAAGAGAATAACCGGCTAGTGTAACTGACCACCCCATCTTATCTGTTGCCTTCTTTTCTCTTACTCTGGCCCTACGTGTATGATCTGGCATCCCCGACTTTATATTGCAGGTCGGACCGGACACGGCACCGAAGGCGGCGGACCCTTAGGATGCCGATGGGGAGGACGTCATCGAACATCACCATAGCCCACTGACCAAGATTTTCGTCAGAAAAGTGTTAATACGTCCCAGTATAGTGGGACGGGGCGTTGCCTGCCAGACTCCCCGTAGATCCAGCGAACCAGCACCCTTTGCGCAGGTACCAGTCGCCCCAGAATGCTGTGCCTGGGCGGACGCCTGCGATCGGTAAACTCCGGAGCTCGTAGCGCAGATATCAGCTGCCCCGAAATGCCGCCCCTGCCCCGACGACCCGTAGATACGGATGAAGATTACGAGGACGTGTGGACGCAGAAGGACATGGACGAGATCTCGTGAGGAGTGTGTGACGAGGACGCCGCCGAGTAGGCCTGGACGAGGACTACGAGGAGGGCTAAACGAATCTGATAGTCAAGGGGACCTGGCGAGACTTTCGAGGACGTGTGAACATCGAGAACGACAGATTACACCCAAGGACCAGGAGGGTGAGGACGAACAGGGACGAGCAGCACGAAGATGCACCAGGGACAAGCCGCGAGAACGAGATGACAGCCAGGTTAGGTCACCCTTGAGGCAAATCTACGACACCTCAAGGGCGAGGCGTGAGTAGGTGACCGAGCAATGTACAGTGTAGCAATCAGTGTAGCAGACGGAGCCAAGACCTCACCCTCGTCCCCCCTAGTTCCGCAGCTGCTGCTATCGCTCCTCAGCTGGAACGGTCATACTTTTATACCGAGAATGAACTAGGCCTCGGGGAGTCCGTAGACAGCGACCAGCGCGGTAAGGTCATAGGCCCTCGCCTCCCTCCGGGCAAGCTGACCGGACCGCCGGACCCAGATTAACCAGATATAGACATGTTCTCGTGTTCTGTATACCTTCGGGTGTCAAAACTGGTCAACTCTTCAGAAATAAAGAGTAAGCCGTTAACAGTATAACTACCCTCTGTTCATCATTGTACTAAGGATGATAGCCAAATGCCAAATGGGGCAGCGAGGGCCGTTGCATTCCTTTTGGCATGCAACACGGACCACACCACCACGAAGAAAAATCCGCTCGACCGCTTCAAGAGAGTTCGTGTCAGATTCCCAGTGCGCTAAGGGAAGCCCATAGGTCAGCTCCGGCCCTCTCCTACGGGCAGCTGACCGCGACCTCGCCGCGGCTTTTAACCCCTTAGGACAAGTTCGTAAGCGTCGTCGGGTAGCGTACTATCTATATATATATAATAATATATACTATATATATATATTATATAATATATATATATATGGGTGGTTTTGGGGGGTGCTTCACGTGCATGGTGATGTGAAGCGATGTGTGGTAGCGAGATAGTGTTAAGTGCTTGCATGCCTTCCGCTTGCAGCTTCCACCCTGGCTAGCCCAGTGCGAAAAAGGGGAGCGCTTTCTGCATTAAGTTCCCCTGCAGGCACAGCCTCTCCATCATTAAGGACTTCTGCAGTGCCTCCTCGTGGCCATCCCATGGTTAAAGGGTACCTTGCGGTCCAGGCTAAATGTGGGGATCCGAGCAGCAGGAGGGCCCCAGAGGTACGGAGTTATGGTCCCACCGCGTGTGGGAACACGCTCTGGCTTCGTACAATCTCCTGCCCCCTAGCCACCCGGGGGAAAACGGGGCGGCTCGGGGGAGGTGGGCCTTGCCAGTCCTCCTCCCCCAGAATGCCTATGGCAAACGTCTTTTTTAAATGGAAATGCTGGGGGGAGGGTGTTGTCCCTCCCAGCCAGCAAGTAAGGCGGGCTGTGGGTCCCGCTGGGAGGGCAAATGTCGGGGTGCAGGTTGGAGCTGAGAGTTACTCGTCCCGCCTGAGCCCCGGCAAGGCGCAACCCCATGAGCTTGTGGGGGAAAGCCCTCCCTTTTTTTTTTTTTTTAGGGAACCCCACAGGTGGATAGGCGGTCCCACAGCCTGCCGACCCCCCTTTATCTGGGGCTCCGTTGGCAGGGAGCGCAGAGGTGGCGTGCACACGGAGTGACCACCCCGAGCTAACCTAGGCGTGCTTTCCGGGTAGGCGCTTGGAACTCCGGTCCTTGCGGCAGGATGAGCGGGTACCTCTGCTATCGCGGAATTGAAGCGTACTGGGAGTTGAGGTGGGCTGCCCTCTCGAAGGTGAGAAGACCTGGTAGCGGCACGATCAGTGTGGGTGGTTACACCTACTACTGGTCGGCCGCAGAGATGGTCACCACCTCCAGGTGTAGCATTTAGCCTCTCCAGTCGACTTTCAGCCTGCGGTAGTCGAGGTGACACGGTTGATTGAGCGTATCATTGGCATTGAGAACTGAAGCATGCTTTTGGCTTCATGTCTCTTATTGCTGTATACGCTCCTACCGATGTACATAAAAACCCGATGTGAAAGAGGCGTTGTCTACGCCAAACTCGCATCTGTGGCAGACGATTGCCCCCGGCGGAGACATTCGCATTGTTTCTGGGCGATTCAATGCGGTATCCGGCTGTGGGACCGAGCTGGCTACGAGATGTCTGTCGGCCCTCATGGCTCGGGAAGCTGATCCCAGCAGCGAGAATAGCCTCCTTCTCCGGGAACTTTGCTAGGTCCCAGAAAATGAGGATCTCTGGCTCCTGGTACCAGCGCTCCAACTCGACATCGCTGGACTTGGTACAGCGATAGGGTACAGTGGCAAGGAGATCGACCACATCCTGTGAGCACGCGATGGAGGATCCTCAGAACCTTGCTGGTTTACCGGAGTGCTGAGTCTGTGGCACCGACCAATAGGCTGCTTGTGGCTACCCTGCGGGTCCACTTCAAAACTCACCGTCCCTCCCGTGCCACCTAAGGTGTTCACTTGGACAGACTAAGGGAGGAGGAGTGTGCCGTGGGTTCGGACAATAGCCCCGGCAGTCTCTGACGATCTCAGAAACCAGCAACCTGACGGATCCAGTTGCTCTGTGGGGAGTCCTTCAACGCGTAACACTCGAAGCAGCTCAGGAGTCCATTGGCGTACGCCCAAGGGCAAGGCAGAATACCATCTCCCTGGGAGACATTAGAGGGCCACTGAAGCGTGTCGCCAAGGCTCGGCTAAATGGGAATCAAGTCTTGCGTCGTTCATGGTGCGTAGGGCTCGACACTGATGAGAAGGGAAAGAACAGTCATCAGGAATCCGTGTCCTGAGGAGGTCGAGGCCATTTCTTGGTAAATGGACTGTTCGCCCCTGCCTACAAGCCTGAGAAAAAACTGAACCCTAAGCCCTCCTCACAGTATGACTGCAGTCCGATCAGCGATGGACGGATCATCTCAGATCTGTTGGGTCGTGAACGTTGGGCTGAGTATTTTGAACAGTGGTACCGGTGGATCCCTCCAACAGTTAGTTGGATGCAAGCGATCCAGTGCCTGTGCCGGACCCACCCATCAGCGAGGAACCTCCTACCCTAACAGAGGAGGCTGGCGATTTCCAAGTTGAAGAGTGGGAAAGCTGAGGCATATGTGATATCCCTGCTGAACTCTAAGGCTGGGGTGAACCTATGGCTCGGGGCCTCATACAGTCCTGACTGCCATTTGCAGTATGGGATACCATTCCCCCTGGACTGCTGAGGGGCGTGGTCATCCCTCTCTGGAAGGGAAATGGGATCGATGACTGTAGCAACTTACCGTGGCATTAAAATTGCTCAGCATACCAGGCAAGGTCCTCGGCTCACATTCTTTGAAACGGAGTCCGCAAAAAACCTACTGAGGCTACCAGAGACCGGAGCAGTCTGGATTACTCCTGGCAATCCACAATAGACCGTATCCTAGCGGCTTCGAGTAATTAGGGAACGCCGTCGTGAGTTTGGTCGGGGTTGCTTGCAGCCTAACCTCGACTCAAGAAGGGTTTGTTCGATGCACGGGAATCGCATGGGAGATCCTGAGGCTCAGGGAATTCCGACACATATATTGGCCTGGATAGCAAGCCTCTCTACTGGTACTGAAAGTGCTGTAAAGTGTGGTGGGGGTATGTCGAACTTCTTCCCTGTTAATTCAGGGGTGAGGCAGGCTGTGTCCTTGCACCCACACTTTTCAACACTTGTATGGACTGATAATGGGCAGAGCTACTAGCCAAAGCCAGGCGGAGCAAACACTAGGCAAATTTAAGCGTCTCGGGACCTTGACTTTGCCGACGATGTTGCCATCCTATCGAGTCCTGGAGTCACTTTGGCGGCTCTTGTGCCATTTAGCAATGGGCTAAGCCCCTAGGGCTGAGGTCTCCTGTTTGACCAAGACAAGATTCAGCTTTGGGGGTCCTCGGTTAGGGGAACCCGTTCAGTCGACCATGCTTGCGGCGAGGGCGTTGAAGTTACAGAAAGTTTACATACCTGGTAGCGTAGCCATATTCTGGGTGTCAGACCAGGAAGTCAGTAGACGGATGTCTGGCAACAGGAGCCATGGAACTCGATCAAACAAGAGCGTTTGGAGAATGTCGGTACCTATGCAGAAAGGGACCAAGCTGCGTGTCTTCAAGGCCTTGATACTCAGTTTTGCTATATGGAAGGCGGAAAACCTGGACGCATATCCAGTGCCTGGAGTCTCGCCTTGATGCCCTTTTGTAACAAGTCCCTTCGCCGGAATCATGGGGTACAGTTCGGCAGGACACGTGTCCAAACGGCGCTTACACCGTGAGGGAACTGGCATGGGGACCTGTTACTGCATAATCCGGATCGCCACTCAGGCTATATGGCCACTAGCTCGCTCCATATGGACGACCCTGCCCACCAGGTTGTCTCTCTGCGAGACAAACCCTGGGTGGAGGAGACCTGTGGGACGGTCCTCGGAGATCATGCTTGGAAGTCGACGAGGAACTGTTCGTGAGGAAAATAGAGATGGGCAGTGTGCCTGCATGGAGGACTCGCTCGAGGGATCCTCGGGCGGAAGCGAAGGGTGGATGCAGGCATGCGCCCCCGCGGCGTTAGGCCCCTTGATGATGATGATGATATATATATGAATACATAGATTATGGCATAATTAAATAAACAACAGACACACACACACACACACACAACCACACACACACACAACACATTATATATATAATATATATATTTATATATTTAATATAGATATATAGAATACATATATATGCATAATTATATGAATTAAATTTACACACACACACACACACCACTCACACACACACAAACACACGTATATATATATATAGACAATATATATATATATACTATATATATATTCTATATATATATAGATATATAATAGAGAGTATATAGGAGATATATAGACATTTATATACATAATTAAAAAAATAAATGTTGTATATATCTATGAAACATATATGTATATATATATATACTATATATATATATATATATATGATTATATATATAATATATATAAATAATATTATTATATATATACATATATGATATATATTAATATATTATATATACATATATATATATATATATATATTATATATATATATGTATATATATATATATAATATAGGGACAGTGACAAAAACGAATGTAGAAAAACGAATGACAAGATAACACTGTAAACAGTGGGATGATACGGTTTTAGCAAAATAAAGGGAATGTCAGTGTTTCCAGTGTTCTGAAAGTGGAATGTCAGTGTTTCCAATATTCCAAAATTGGAATGTCAGTGTTTCCAATGTTCTGAAAATGGAATATCAGTGTTTCCAAAGTGTTTGAAAGTGGAATATGTCAGTGTTCCAGTGTTCTGAAAGGGGGAATGTCAGTGTTTCCAGTGCAAAGAGAGGGAAGTCAGTGTTTCCAGTGCAAAGGAGCAGATGTCAGTTTTTTCCAAAGTCAAAGTCAAAGTCAAAACATTTTTTCCCTTTAAATTAAAAGGTTATCTTTCATAAATACTTTTATTTTTACATCTGTGTTTTTTAAGAGGTTTTTTTTAATTTTCGTTTAAAATTTAAAGAACTTTTAATGTCTCTTATATATTGGTATCATTTTCCATATCTTGGGCCCACTATTTCCATTGACGTCCCCCGTATAGGTATTCGATCTCTTAAAAAAAAGGGGGAATTTTTTGACGTGTCTGGAAACCTGAGGTTTTTCCCTACGGTTGTAAAGGCATAACCTTTTTGGATAATTCCCATGAATGTTTTTTGTAAATGAATACCTGTGTCATAGCTGCATTTAAAATTATTTTTAACCTTTCAATTTTTTTATATGGGGGATGTGTGATCAAGTTTAGTTTTACCTAGTGCTATTGGCGCAAATTTTTTAAATTTTTTTGCACTTTTGCATCTGGGTCTTGTTAGCCGATCCCCAAATGTTTGAACAATATTTTATTATGCTTAGAGTAGAGTTTGCACAACCAGATTCTTTTTTTCGTAGTGTTTGATTTCTTATGTGATTGATTATCGGGGTACCCACTACCTTTCCTGTGATTTTGTAAACGGTGGCCAAATGTCTGAAGCTTTCTAAGTGTACTCCTAATTTTTCACTGAAGTGCCGGTTTAATAGAGCACCCTTTAAAAAATTTCTATGTTTTGTGTCTTTGGGAATTCTAGCTTTTTCCCCGCTACCTATGAATATACTTTGATTTTTATGGGGGTTTAGTTTAAGGCCTTTGTGTAAAAAATTTTAAATTTTTGCTTGGTAAGAGATGTTGAGTGTCTTTTTAACGTTTTTGGGTTGTTTTACTGAGTCACTATAAGAAACTGTGAATCATCGCGTACTGCACTAAAAGACATTAGGGCTATTTTGATAAATCATTTATAAAAATTGTAAATAGGATCGGACCAAAAAAGAGCCTTGGGAACACCAAAGGGTATTTTGTTTTGATGACAATTTATTGTTTTCTTCCGATTGGGTCCTTGTTCAAAAAAATTTTAAACCAAAAGGTATCAATTTTTATGATTTACTAATTTGTTAAGGAAAATATCGGGGGTTTACACTATAAAAAGCCTTAGAAAGGCGCAAAATGTGGCAAATTTCCCTGTTTTTTGTCTAGTTATTATAAATTTCATCAGAAATTTTCAGTAAAGCTGTTTCATAAAAACCCTATTTCTAAAACCTTTTGTGTTTTAGATAATAAGTTTTGGCCTCCGGGAAAACTCGCTTTGATTTGCTAAAATTTTTTTCAAGAATTTTGGAAAAAGATGGGAGATAGTAATAGGGCGTAATTATACATCCTATATCCCCCCAATTTGAAAATTGGTTTTACTACCATGTTTCCAAAGCGACGGAAAGACACCAGTAACAAGAGAGGTGTATAATGACCGTCAGATAATGTCAGTGCGGTAGCTATCTCTGAAAAGCGCAAAACAATGCCGTCGCTCCTACAGCATTTTTTCCGAAGATGTTTTATCCCAAGATGATTTTTTCTATTTCAGGTTGTGGTCTGAAAAAAAAGTTTTAAGCCTTGCCCGATCTATTTTTGTTGTAATTAGAAGCAATTGTTGGGTATAAATTGTTTTCCCCAATTTTTTAAAAAAATATTTAAAAGGTCGGTTTTTTGTATGGGCCTTTTGCAATCATAGTGAGGGCTTTTTGAAGGCCTAGTGTTTTAACAATTTTCCCTGTTTTTTAGAGTTTTCCTTATATTCTGGAATTTATTTCTGAAAAAATTTTTTTTTGCAGTTGAATTAGTAAAATTTTCATTTTTTTTTTTTGCTTTTTTAAACTACCTGAAGGGGGGCCTCATTTCTGTTACTTTTAAGGGCTTTTGGGGGGGGGGGATTGTTTATCGCGAAGGCTCCTGAATGTTCATTATCCTAGCAGGGGGACGTTTTACGGTTCGTGTTTCGTAGGGAGCCAGTGCATCAGCGCTTTTTTAAAAACTTCGTAAGGATAGTTACTTGGCGTTTACATTATCTGTCAGTGAAATATTGATAGAGTACTTTCTTTAGACAAGATAAGAAAGGGAATGTCAGGGTTTTCCAGTGCCCAAGAAAGCGGATTTTCAGTGTTTCCCGTGCAAAAGACGGATTTTAGGTTTTCCAGTGTTTAGAGAGCGATATGTCAGTTTTTCCGTGCTAAGAGAGGGATTCTCAGTGTTTTCCCGGGTAAAAGGCGGAATTTAGTGTTTCTAGTCAAAGAGAGCGGAATGACATGTTCCCGTGTAAGAAAGCGGAAGTCGTGTTTCCAGTGCTAAGAGGCGGAATTTTAGGGTTTTCCCGTGTAAAGAGCTGAAGCAGTGTTTTTCCCGTGCTAAAAAAAGCGGAAAATTTGTGTTTCCCTTTCTAAAAAGAGCGGAATGTCGTGTTTCCCCGTGTACGAGAGAGGGAAAGCATGTTTCCAGTGTTTTTGGAAACAAAATATCAGTTTTCCAGTGCTAAGAAAGCGGAAGTCGTGTTTTCGGTGCTAGGAATCGGAATGTCGTGTTTTCCCGTGCTAAAAGAGGGAAAGTCAGTTTTCCCAGGTAAGGGCGGAATGTCAGGTTCCATACTAAGAAAGCGGAAGTCGTGTTTCCAGGGAAAGCGGAATGTAGTGTTTCAAGTTTCTAAAAGTGCGGAATGTCAGGTTTCCCGTGCTAAGAGAGCGAAGTAGGTTTTCCCGTGCTAAAAGAGCGGAATGTCAAAGTTTCCCGTGCAAGAGAGTGGAAAGTCAGTGTTTCCCGTGTTTTAGAAAGCGGAATGGGCAGTTTTCCCGTGCTAAGAGAACGGAATCAAGTGTTTCCAGTGTAGAGAGTGGGAAAGTCTG
Source organism: Penaeus monodon (assembly GCF_015228065.2). NCBI lineage: Eukaryota > Metazoa > Arthropoda > Malacostraca > Decapoda > Penaeidae > Penaeus > Penaeus monodon. Next base: position 204,841 of record NC_051427.1, read on the forward strand.
TTTCCATTTCCCTTTTTCCAAAATTTTCCCCGGAAAGGCGGAAGTCAGTGTTTCCCGTGCTAAAAAAGCGGGGGTTATGTTCCAGTCTTTTAGTGTTTTAAGGAGAGCGGAATGCATGTTTCCAGTGCTAAGAAGGGAAATTTTGTCAAAAAAAATGTTTCCATGCTAAAAGGGGGAAAGGGGGATGGGGCAGGTTTGTTTCAAAAAAAGTGCTAAAAAAAGGGAGGTTTGGGGGAGTTTTTGTGTTTCCAGTGCCTTT
>NC_051427.1:205199-237699 GCF_015228065.2 Penaeus monodon
CAGGAACACTGACATTCCACTTTCACAACACTGGAAAACAGTGGGATTTCACTTTCAAAACACTGGAAACAGTGACATTCCACTTGTGGAATACTGGAAACAGTGACATTCCACTGTCAGAGCACTGGAAAACACTGACATTCCATTTGTAGAACATTGGAAACACTGACATTCTGCTTTCAGAACAATGAAAACACTGACATTCCACTTTCCGAATACTGGAAACACTGACATTCAGCTCTCAGAGAACTGGAAACACTGACATACTCCTTGCAGAACACTGGAAACACTGACATTCCACACTCGTAGCACTTGAAACACTGACATTCCGCTCTCTTAGCACTGGAAACACTGACATTCCGCTTTCTGAACACTGGAAACACTGACATTCCACTCTCTTAGCACTGGAAACACTTACATTCCGCTCTCTTAGCACTGGAAACACTGACATTCCGCTCTCTTAGCACTGGAAACACTGACATTCCGCACTCTTAGCACTTGAAACACTATCATTCCGCTCTCTTAGCACTGGAAACACTGACATCCCGCTCTCTTAGCACTGGAAACACTGACATTCCGCTCTCTTAGCACTGGAAACACTAACATTCCGCTCTTTTAGCACTGGAAACACTGTCATTCCGCTCTCTAAGCACTGGAAACACTGAGAATCCGCTCTCTTAGCACTGGAAACACTGAGAATCCGCTTTCTTAGCACTGGAAACACTGACATTCCGCTTTCTTATCTTGTCTAAAGAAAGTACTCTATCAAATATTTCACTGACAGATAATGTAAACGACCAAGTAACTATCCTTACAGAAGTTATTAAAAGCAGCATTGATGCACTGGCTCCCTACGTAACACGAACCGTCAAACGTCCTCCTGCTCCATGGATAAATGACGACATTCAGAGAGCCATTCGCGATAGAAACAATGCCCACGAAGCCCTTAAAAGTAACAGAAATGAGGCCGCCCTTCAGGTAGATTATAAAGTCAAAAAGAAAAATGTAAAATTACTAATTCAACGTGCAAAAAGAAATTATTTCAGAAATAAATTCACAGAATATAAGGACAACTCTAATAAAACATGGAAAATTGTTAAAACACTAGTGCCTTACAAAAAGCACCTCACTAATGATTGCATAAGGCCCATGACATTCAGCTCTCTTAGCACTGGAAACCCTGACATTCCGCTCTCTTAGCACTGGAAACACTGACATTCCGCTTTCTTAGCACTGGAAACACTGTCATTCCGCTCTCTAAGCACTGGAAACACTGAGAATCCGCTCTCTTAGCACTGGAAACACTGAGAATCCGCTTTCTTAGCACTGGAAACACTGACATTCTGCTTTCTTATCTTGTCTAAAGAAAGTACTCTATCAAATATTTCACTGACAGATAATGTAAACGACCAAGTAACTATCCTTACAGAAGTTATTAAAAGCAGCATTGATGCACTGGCTCCCTACGTAACACGAACCGTCAAACGTCCTCCTGCTCCATGGATAAATGACGACATTCAGAGAACCATTCGCGATAGAAACAATGCCCACGAAGCCCTTAAAAGTAACAGAAATGAGGCCGCCCTTCAGGTAGATTATAAAGTCAAAAAGAAAAATGTAAAATTACTAATTCAACGTGCAAAAAGAAATTATTTCAGAAATAAATTCACAGAATATAAGGACAACTCTAATAAAACATGGAAAATTGTTAAAACACTAGTGCCTTACAAAAAGCACCTCACTAATGATTGCATAAGGCCCATACAAAGAACCGACCATTTTAATGACTTTTTTTCAAAAATTGGAAAACTAACTTATGAGCAAACAATTGCTTCTAAGTTACAACAAAACATAGATCGGGCAAGGCTTACAACTAATTTTTTCAGACCACAACCAGTGAACATAGAAACAATCATCTTAGTAATAAACATCTTCGCGAAACAAATGCTGTAGGAGCAGACGGCATTGCTTTGCGCTTTATCAGAGATAGTCTACCTGCAACTGTACATTATCTGACGGTCATTATTAACACCTCTCTTGTTACTGGTGTCTTTCCGTCGCTTTGGAAACATGGTATAGTAACACCAATTTTCAAATCGGGGGATATAGACGATGTCAATAATTATCGCCCTATTACTATACTCCCTATCTTATCCAAAATTCTTGAAAAAATTATAGCAAATCAACTGACGAGTTTCCTGGAGGCCAATGACTTATTATCTAAAACACAACATGGTTTTAGAAATAGGTTATCTACTGAAACAGCTTTACTGCAAATTACTGATGAAATTTATAATAACATAGACAAAAATCAGGTAAATTTGCTCACATTATGCGACCTTTCTAAGGCTTTTGATAGTGTCAACCATGATATTCTCCTTAACAAATTAGTAAATCATAAAATTGATACCTTTTGGTTTAAAAGTTATTTAGATACAAGGACCCAATCGGTAAGAATCAATAATGATATGTCATCAAAACAACAAGTACCATTTGGTGTTCCGCAAGGCTCTTTTTTAGGTCCGATCCTATTTACAATTTTCATAAATGATTTATCAACAATAGCCCATAACTGTCTTTTAGTGCAGTACGCCGATGATTCACAGTTTCTTCATAGTGACTCAGTAAACAACCTAAACACGTTAATAAGAAACACAACATACTCTTACACAAGCAAAATTATATTTTGACACAAATGGCCTTAAACTAAACCCACATAAAACTCAATGTATATTCATAGGTAGTCGGCAGAACATAGCTAGAATTCCCAATGACACAATCATAGAATTTGAAGGCTGCTCTATTAAACCGAGCACTTCAGTGAATAATCTAGGAGTACACTTAGACAGCTTCATGACATTTGAGCCACACGTTGACAAAATACACAGGAAGGTAGTGGGTACCCTGATATATCTTAATCACATAAGAAATCAAATCACTACTGAAACTAGAATCATGGTTGTGCAAACTCTAGCTCTAAGCATAATTAACTATTGTTCAAACATTTGGGGATCGGCTAACAAGACCCAGATGCAAAAAGTGCAAAAATTACAAAACTTTGCTGCCAGAGTAGCACTAGGTAATATCAGTAAACTTGATCACATCATCCCACATATAAAAAAATTGAAATGGTTAAAAGTCAATTCTAAATGCAGCTATGACACATGTGTATTCATTTACAAAATCATTCATGGGAATTATCCAAAATGGTTAATGCCTTTACAAACCGTAGGGAACACATCAGGTGTCCAGACACGTCAAGTAAATTCCCTTTTTGTTAAGAGATCGAATACCTATACAGGGGCACGTCAAATGGAAATACGTGGACCCAAGATATGGAACATGATACCAGATAATATAAGAGACATTAACAGCTTCTTTAATTTTAAAGCGAAATTAAAAGAACACCTCTTAAATACACAGATGTAAATATAAATGTATTTATGTAAAGAATAACCATTGTAATTTAATGGAATAAAGTGTTTTGACTTTGACTTTGACTTTGGAAACACTGACATTCTGCTCTCTTAGCACTGGAAACACTGACATTCCGCTCTCTTTGCACTGGAAACACTGACATTCCGCTTTCAGAATATTGGAAACACTGACATTCCACTTTCAGAACACTGGAAACACTGACATTCCACTTTGATTTTGCTCAAAACCGTATCATCCCACTGTTTACAGTGTTATGCTTGTCATTCGTTTTTCTACATTCGTTTTAGTCTGTCCCTATATATATATGTATATATATATAATATATATATATGTATATATATATATATATATATATATATATATATATATATATATATATATATATATACATATATGTTCATATATATAAATTTATTTTTTTAATTATGTATATAAATGTATATATATATATATATATATATACTATATATATATATATATATATATATATATATATATATATATATATATATATATGTACGCTACGACGACGCTACGACTTGTCTAAAGGGGTTAAAAGCGCCGCGCGGAGGTCGCGGTCAGCTGCCCGGAGGGAGAGGGCGGAGCTGACCTTGGGCTGACCTTAGCGCACTGGGATCTTGACACGAACTCTCTTGAAGCGGTCGAGCGGATTTTTCTTCGGGGGTGGTGTGTCCGTGTTGCATGCCAAAAGGATGCAACGGCCCTCGCTGCCACCAGTTTGTCATTTGGCTATCATCCTTAGTACAATGATGAACAGAGGGTAGTTATACTTGTTAACGGCTTGACTCTTTATTTCTGAGAGTTGACAGTTGACACCACGAAGTATAAGAACACGAGACATGTCTATATCTGGTTATATGCTGGGTCGCGGTCAGGTCAGCTTGCCCGGAGGGAGGCGAGGGCTATGACCTTACCGCGCTGGTCGCTGGCGACGGACTCCCCGAGGCCTAGGTCATTCTCGGTATAAGTAGTGACCGTTCCAGCTGGAGGAGCGATAGCAGCAGCTGCAGGAAGCATAGGGGGGAGCGAGGTGAGGTCATTGGCTCCGTCTGCTACACTGATCCTCCACTGTACATTGCTCGGCCACCTACTCACGCCTCGCCCTTGAGGCGTCGTAGATTTGCCTCAAGGGTGACCTAACCTGGCTGGTCATCTCGTTCTCGCGTGCCTTGTCCTGGTGCATCTTCGTGGCTGCTCGTCCCTGTCGTCCTCACCCTCCTGGTCCTTGGTGTAATCTGTCCGTTCTCGATGTTCACACGTCCTCGAAAAGTCTCGCCCAGGTCCTCCTTGACTTCAGATTCGTTTAGACCTCCTCGTAGTCCTCGTCCAGGCCTAACTCGGCGGCGTCCTCGTCCACACGTCCTCACAGATCTCGTCCAGGTCCTTCTCGCGTCCACACGTCCTCGTAATCTTCATCCGGATCTACGGGCGTCGGGGCAGGGGCGGCATTTCGGGGCGGCTGATATCTGCGCTACGAGCTCCTGGAGTTGACCGGATCTGCAGGCGTCCGCCAGGCACAGCATTCTGGGGCGACTGGTACCTGCGGCAAAGGTGCTGGTTCGCTGGATCTACGGGGAGTCTGGCAGGCAACGCCCGTCCACTATACTGGGACGTATTAACACCTTTTCTGACGAAAATCTTGGTCCGCGGGCCTATGGCGATGTTCGATGACGTCCTTCCCACGGCATCCTAAGGGTCCTCCTTCGGTGCCGTGTCGGTCCGACTGCAATATAAAGTCGGGGAGCCAGATCATACACGTTAAGGGCCCGAGTGTCTATAAAAAGAAGGCAACAGAAAGATGGGGGTAGAGTATGTCTACCACTAGCCCGGTCGTTATCATAACAATTACGGTTTTTAATCGTATGCGTTTGTGAACTTATTTTCGTCTTTTTTTTCATTTTGTGTTTATTTCCAATCTGTTTATACAAGCAAATCTTCTCGGGCAGAAATCTGCAACGTCCGACAGGCCTACATGTCTAGCTTTGCAGTCGATCAATTAAAACTCAATAACGCGGGGATACCTAAATAAACAAAAATGTGTATTGACTGAAGCCGACTTGAGCCAAGGAATAATAATAACCCTGCCCTCTCTTCTGCTTATCTAGTAATGGCGCTCCAAAAATTCCCGAAGATAATATATAATTCACGACTCACACAAACGCTTGAGGGAGGTACCCAAAACATGCAAGCGACTTGAGGGTTTTTTGTCTTTTTTTTTCCGTGAAGAAAGTGTGATTAATAAGCGAATAATGATTCTTAGCTTAAACCCTTTAGTCCTCAATTAGATTAACAAAACATAACGCCGGGTCACAGACTCAAAAGGTGCCGACAGACGAAGAACTTATCGGTTTAGTTGAACTACCTCTTTTTTTTTTTTTTTTTTTTTTTTTTGTATTTTTTTCTTTTTTTTTTTTTTTTTTTTTTTTTGAACGACGGAGCCCGCAGATATATTAGGCAGTTACGCAAACCCAGGCGGCCAATCATCGCGGGCAATTCTGTGCCACTATGATCATGAGAGAAGATCCGACGCTATATATTCTAAACTAATGAATTTTAATGAATCTTCCCGTTACATACTTCGTTCTAGACGCCGATAGAAAAAGTGCTCACAAAAAGCAATGTAACGAGGCTTATGGTTAATTCCCTAAGGCCACAACAAAAATAACAACCAAATACAGAGAGGATAACAAGACGCGTCATTTGACCTACCCACGCCGACCCCCGACCGGGAAAAGAGAAAATGAGGTCAGGTTTTAAGAACAGGAAATAACCTTTTTCTATCCAAAGTGACGCCAAAAGCCCCCACACGAAAGGGACGCGTCAGTCGGGGGCAGTAGCGGTAGCGACGAGATAAATAGAACATGGCATATTCTCGTGATAGCAAAAATCACGAGACGCGTTAAATTCGCCCTTCCATTGCAGTATGAAACAATATCAAATCTCTAAAAACGACGGAGAAATAATTATTACTTAACCAAACGAACGATTCATTCATGTTTTTTTATCACATACTCGATCGCACGGACAATGCCAGGATCATGCTGAGGTGAAGATAGTGCGAGACGTGCCATTTGCCCGTAAAGGGGTGAACACACGCTACGACGACGCTACGACTTGTTAAAGGGCGCTTAAAAGCGCCGCGCCGGAGTCAAAGCCGGTCAGACAGCTGCCCGGAGGAGATGAGGACGGAAGACTGACCTTGGGCTGACCTTAGCGACACTGCCGCCGGATCTTGACACGAACTCACTCTTGAAGCGGTCGAGCGGATTTCTTTCGGGGTGGTTTGTGTCCGTTGTTGCATGCCCAAAAGGATGCAACGGCCCGCTATCCCACCAGTTATGTCATTTGGACTATCCATCCTGAAGTACAATGCCCGTGACAGAGGTAGTTATAATTGCTTAACGGCTTGACTTCCTTTATTTCTGATGAGTTGACACACGTACCACGTTATAAGAACACGCAGACATGTCTAGATCTGGTTATCTGCTGCTGTCGCGGTCAGGTCGCTTGCCCGGCAGCGGAGGCGAGAGGGCTAGCCCTACCGCGAACTGGTCGACTGCACGGACTCACCCCAGCAGGACCTAGGTATTATCGGATTATAAAGTAATGTGACGCGTTCAGCTGGAGAGAGCTGATAGCCAGCAGCTGCAGGAAGCATAAGGGAGGGAGAGCGAGGTGAGTCATGGCTCCGTCTAGCTACAATGATCCCCACTGTAACAAATATATTAGTATAGTATATATATATAATAGTATTCTGCTCCGATATAGAGATATGGATATATACTGAGCATACTGATATAGGATAGATATATATATATGTGCGTCGTAGTGGTGTGTGCTGCGCGCGCCTTTTGAGCATTGTAAAATAGCTATATATATTAGTATAGATATCCGTATCCTATATTATCAAGTAATGCGCTCCTATACACACATATAAACACACACGACACACACACACACACACACACACACACACCACACACACACTACACACACACAACACACAGCACACACACACACACACACACACACAACACACGCACACACGCACACCTTATACACACATAATACATACATTGAGGCTATACTTATACATGAGACTGAGCTGGCAGCTCAGTCATGTAGATAATTAGGTATAGCCGAACGTCCTTGCGTAGTTCGTGGCCTCCATGTTGCGAGTTGTTGAAGCTTGTTAGTTAGTGTGTATGAACGCCGCTTCTACATTTCCTCTGTCGTGTCAGCAGACTTGGTTAATGAAGGATTTACTGACGGACCCACATGAGGGAGATGGCCATCGGAGTCCATCACGGAACAACGTAGGCGCCTTCTCTGTAATGTCGTCGGAGGGCGCTGACCGGTGTTAGGTCGATTCGTTTTCGTGAAGCCAAATCCTGCTCCTCACCTTATCGCACCCACTGAAAGCGTATGCCTGCATACATGTCTATCGAGGTCTGCCAGCTGCCAGTATAAGATCTCTTTTCCCTGACGCATGTCTAGATCTTAACGGCCCAGAAGTAGTTAGCAATTATCTTCATTGTGCGGCCATCAGGCCTCCGCATGGTGCATCGTTCTGTTATCATGCGAGTGGGGATCGATAATTCTGTCAGGTATCGCTACTTTCTTTACGCCTTTGACGTCGGGAGCGTCAGAGAGGAGCAGCCGCAAGAGGGTGACGCGAGACGTTGGAGTGGCTAGTACAGACGTGTGTATCTAAAGCGGGCGCTGGGGGGGCGGTTTTTTGTTTTTGGTTGGTTTTACGGAGGAAGACACCAATTGACACGCCTTCTTGGTTCTATGTTGGGGCCAAGAAATAATGTAGAAATCATCTTTATTGATGGGCTTCATAGTATACAGAGAACACTGAGCGACTCAGGTCTTCTAGGATTAAGGTGTCGAGGAAAAGGAAGCCTGTTATCATCTCCTCCTTCTATAGTGAAATGCTATCAGCGAGGGTTCGCTGCACATTTAGTCTATGGAGGAGTCTAAACAGTTTGTCCATGCGTCGGGCACTCCCCAGGACAGGAGGATGTCTATCTACATAGCCGAAGCATAGACTACATTATTACCCACACGATGTCCGGCTAGTAGTCTAGCCTCGAGGGATTTCAGAAAACAGCGGGCAGCAAGGACTGCTGAAAGAGGTGATGCCCATCGCCAGCACAGTCCTTGAATATGCGCGTACTCAGCGTCCTACCGTGTTGCCGTAAGTACCAGTAACGCAGTACTGCTCCTTTATAGCCGAACGCGGACAATTCCAGGCTCAAAGATCCACTTGGAGACCTGATCTGACCACCTTCCTTATTCCTTATTCTTTCTCTGCGCCGCGTACCACCCGGCCACCCACGCATCTTACCCCGGGCAGCGAGTGTTTAGCGTCCAAAGCGGGAAAGTGGGGGAGTCAAGTCACGGCACTCGGCCATACAATAGAAAACAAGCATATGCGATGTTATAGATTATATTACTTACTCATTCCATCATTGCACATACTTAAAAGCCACAAAATTATCCTCAGATATCATGAGTACTTGACTATACACAGTGTTACAATGAACTTTATCATCATGCTAAGCCGCAGGAAATGAGCGGACACCTTGACGCTGCTCTGCCTGTTTATTTTTCGCTCTTAGTATCTATATAGTTACAAGCTAACACTCTAGGCCTCCCATTCACAGAAGAGTTTAACCTGCCATAAAATGGTGGAGGATCTGTAAACAGCATAATATGACCGTGATTGGTTTTTTTTTTTTTTTTTTTTTGTTTTGTGTTTTTGACCTCTTTGTTTATTTTGTCCTTATGCAACTATAAACAAGCAGCGGGCGGGTCCGAGTTCCTTGTCACGACTGTCACAGCCAACTGAGTCTGCACCTTCCCTCAGATCCTCCCGAGCTCTCCTACTCCAATGGTCTCTCTGATCGCTATGTATTGCCGGATTTTATCCAGCCTCGTCTTCCCACAGCGCATGATCCTAGCATCCTCATTTCTGCCACCTGCATCTTTGACCTCCGAGCCTTCGTTCACCGACCCAATGATCTCCATTCCCGTAACATTGCCGAGAGCTCTGACCCATGTCTTGTGCGCAGTCTGCCCCTTCAACTTTGTACTTCTGGTGGTACCTTCCTGTCACAGAGTACTCCAGTAACTTTCTCCATGCGTTCCAACCATCGCCCTGCGATCGCGCTTCCTATACTTCATTATCCGGACCTACGGCACACTGCCACTCGTGAGACCCAGGACTTGAATTCTTAGCCCGAATCGCCGTAGCTTGTCCGCCCCCCTGCTATCCTCACTTCTCTCTTCTGAGCTACATTGTGTCGCCCATGCCAGACGGTACTCGCGTCTTCTGATCGATAACCTTTCATGACTCCCTCTTCATTGCCTTTCTCCACTGTTCCAACCTCTCTGCCACCTCTCATTCGTCTCTCCATTGAGTGCACTACATCGTCTGCGTTACATCAGATCCCATGCGCTCTAGTCCTATGACACTGCTACCGCTCAGAGCAGTCTATGACCAATGCCAAAAGAGGTACGAACAGGCAGGCTCTAAGTGCGGATCCTGACGATGAAAAGATCCCACTTTTGACTTGGAAACTGTCCGTGGTTCCACTTTATAGAGACTTCCACTTCGTTGTCGTAGCCTTCTTACATTATCTTGTGATTTATCCATGACATACTTATCGTCACCTCTTTCAGCCAAGCCAGTTCCACACCTAGAATCTAAGCGCCACTCTATCGTACGCCTTTTCCAGGTCAAATGAAGACACTGGCAGCCCCCTTATGACCCGCTCTGTATAATTACTCAAGCAGCTTGTATCATCAGCGACAAATAATTGCCGTTCTGTCGTGATCCTGCTGCCATAGAAAACGAACTGTTGCCTTTCCCGAAATCGTCACTGATCTGCTCTCAGTCTTCCCATCGATGCTCCTTTCCCCAGATTTCAGAGTGTGTGACATCAGTTTGAAGCCCCCGGTAAGCTTAACCAATTCCTGGATGTCTCCCCTTGTTCTCTGCTAATATCGGAATTCAGCGTGCGTCTCTCCACTCATACTAGGCATTCTCACTTTCCAAATTCCGCGTGAAGATTTACCAGGAGTATTTTCACGGCCTGCACTGGCCCAGTAGCTCTCCATGCTTACACTAGGGATGTTGTCCGGTCCCTGTCGCCTATGTATACCAACGTCTTAATCTCCTCAGAGCGCTTAACAACCTCCTCTTCTCTTATCATACCCTCTACCTCAGCTTCTGCTCTTGCTACCACCCCCTCTCTTTTATTGTCGATTCTTTCGTTCTCCACATTAACAGTTGCTTCAAAATACGACCTACATCTAGGTCCATTGATATCAGCTTATCTTCCGTACAGTACCGCATCCGTCTGTGTTTTTCATCTGCCTTGCCTCGCAATGACATCTTGGATTCTCGTTCTTACTGCTTTTGCAATCCGGATCGCCTGTTCTTAGCGCTACTCGTCGCTCCTTCAAGACTGGCGTATGATCTTTAGTACGCTTCCGATTTGGCTTTGCAACAGACTACTCTTGACAGCTTTGTATCGCCGACCTATATAAAACTTTCGATTGTCTATAGTACACATATATTCAGATCTCTCTGTTTCTTCGACCTCCATTACTTTTCTCACTGCGTCTTGGGACTAATCCTCTACCCCACCACCATGTCTTTCCTTCTTTCCTAGTTTTCAGATGTCACGCCAAGGACCTCTTTGCCCGTACTCAGTCCAGCACTTGCTGGACTCTGCCACACGTTTCTCTACGCGCCCTCCATGTGGCTAAATCCTTCCACTGACCTTTACACTCCACAAAAATATTCTACCCTGCTGCCTCCTGCTCATCTACAGTTTAACCACCTATCTTGTTCTCTGACCGTTCTGCTGGCTTCTTCCTTAGTCTCTGCTCTTCATGCCGTCGCAATGCCTACAGATGACCACTTTGTGTTGCCCCCTTCCGCAAGCTTCAACTAGGCAGACAACCTATGCAGTCATGTAATCTGTTACAGATCACGTCTCCATGCATATAGACATAGCGTCCACTCTTGGGAGTTCACACCACCACTTGTGTAGAGTGATCTTCCTCGAGTCCTTACTTCTTGAATAGGTGTTTGTGACCGCCATCGTTGTTTCTGACCGCACAAAGTGCAGATAGGTCTGCCCTTCTTCGCATCTCCTCGTTCCAACACCCAAATACATTTAATTAAAAACGATGTTGCTCTCCATATTCCATTGCCAGCTCCACACCCACATGTTCCATTCAGATCCTGCCCCCCCCAATCCAGACTACTACCTCAGTTCTTAGGATCTCTTACCATGACCTCGACTCATGGTTCTCCAGAAGTCTTCCTTTTCCAAATCGTCACAGCCCATCCTTGTCGGATGCTGTTATGCACATACGAGTTCACCGGTTGTTCTCCACTTCAACTTCATCCAACATAACACGGTCAGATTACCTGGTCGAACCTGCAGGACCACACACTTCTTCATCTAGGGTACTAGCACTATCCCGACGTCCGTTCCCTTCTAGTGTGCCGCGTGTCCTACGTAGTACTATCTTGACCCATTACCCATTTCTCTAGGCCTGTACGCTCCCTTCCACTTGGTCCTCCTGCATAAGCCATAGGATGGTGAATACTCCCGTATTTTCATCATGAATCAACGTCTCCTTTCCTCATACCAGTCATCGTTCCACATTGAGTGTGCCCGCATTCGTAGTTTCCTGGTGGTTTTTCTCCGTGCCTCTCTCTTCTTCTTCCTCTGCAGATTGCACTTCTTGAGCCGTATCCGCTACTTGATACGGTAGCCCGTTGCCCATTTAGTCGCACTAGGATCACAGGCAGGTCATCGACGCGTCGCCTGCGGGGTACGCCCCACTAGCTCACTGTTCACTGCATGCCTGATTCGCCGCATCATGTATTGGACTTAGGCAGGGTTTTTACGGCCGGATGCCCTTCCTGCCGCCAACCTCTTTTAGTAGCCTACTTAGACAAGCAGACGGTCTACGTTGGACCATATTTCTACCCCGGCGGTTCCACACGGATAATCAAAGAAGATGCTAATATCAAGACAAAAAGTCGGACGAATTAGTCCCACTACACCGTGAATTCGAAGCGAGCCAACTCACGAGAGGCGAATGGTGCGACGTCAATCATCTCTCAGGCAGCGGGCAGTTCATCCTCGTCAATCCTGTTATCGTTCTCTTGCAGCATCGATGCCCCTCGCTCAATCGCGTACGACTGGTATAGAGCGATCTTGACGTCGCAGTGACAAGCCGTTTTGCATCTTCATCCTGCACGATTTATGCAGTGTGCGCCATTATATAGGCGCCGATTACACACACATGTAGATGCTGATGCAGATATATAGACCATACATCAAATATACTTCATAATATATTAGGTATATAATACTATATAGATAGATAGATATATAGATAGATATACTATATAGAGATATGAATATGAGATATATGTGGTGTAGATGTGATGTGGGTAGTGTGTGGTGTATGCTGTAGTGGGAGTGTGTGTGTGTGTGTATTTTGTGGGAGGGGGTGTGTTGTGTGATGTGTGTGCTGTGCGTGTGTGTGTTGTGTTCGCGCGCGCGGTGTGTTTCTTACGAGTGACCCTTGGTTATCATGGGTTATACACTATACAACGTCTACACAACACGACACACACCTCCACACACACAACACACACACACAAACACACACACAATCACACACACCACAACACACACACACACACACACACACACACACTAATATACTTATATATATATATATATATATATATAGATAGTATATACTATATGTGTGTGTGTGTGTTAGTGTGTGTTGTATGTGTGTAGTGTGTGTGTGTGTGTTCTTTTGCGGGTAACACACACATAGGTATGTGTGTGTGGGTGTTGCGTGTACCCACACAATAGGTGTGTGTGTTAAGGAGGATGTCGTGTATTATGAGTGCTATGTGCACACACACATATACACCCCCCACACACACACATCAACACATACACATCAACACACACACACACACACACACACACCCACCACACACCACACAAAAACACACACATACCCAACACAGACAGAGAAGATATGATAAGATAGAGAGAGAGAGATAGAGAATATATAAGGATATGATATATAGTCATCATATCATAATGTGTGTGTGTGTGTGTATGTGTGTGTGTGTGGTGTGTGTGGGTGTGGGGGTCTAGTGTGTGTGAATGGTATATATATATCCTAAATAGTGATATGAGAGATATTATAGGATAGAGAGAGAGGATAGAGAGATATATATAGAGTAGTCATATATATATGTATATGTATAGAAATCAGAATAATCCTTATTATTTATTATAGAGTATAGAGAAAGCGAATATATATATTATAGATAGATACGATGACTTTCAGGACTAATATGGAGAGTAGAGAGCATATGAGACGATATAGATATAGGTATATAAGATACACAGTACTACACACACACACACACACACACACACACCACACACACAACACCACACACACACACACACACACAGAGGATACGAGACGCATAGTGAAGACAAGAGATAAGAGATATATCATATATACACACACACCAGTAATATATATATATAGTATATATATATATTATATAGGATATAAGGATATAATAGTATAGCGATAGAGATGATAGGTGGAGATACATATATATATATATATATATATATATAATATAAACATTATAGTATATATATATACTATATATATATCTATATATACATATATATATATATATATAATATAATAGTATTGTGTGTGTGTGTTTATAGTGTGTGTGCTATGTGTGTGTGTGGTGATTGAATGCTGTGGTGTGGTAGGTGTGGTGTGTGTGTGTGGTGTTTGCGGGCGCACACAACATATATGTGTGTGTGTGTAGTTTGCGATGTACACCACACATATATGTGGTGGTGTAAGTGTAAGTTGGGCGTTTATGAGTGTAGCCTGCACACACACACACACTACACACACACACACAGACATCACACACACACACATCACACCCACACACACACACACACAAACACACACACACACACACACACATACACACACCATACATATACTCATTATATATATATATAATATATATACTAACTATATATATCTATATCATATGTGGTGTGTGTAGTGTGTGTGTGCGTGTGGGTTTGTGTGGTGTGTGTATTTTAGTGGGTGGGGTCGACGTGGCGGGCTTTCCTTTTTTTTTTTGGGTTTTTCGTGTGTGTGTGTGTGTGTGTTGAAAGTAGTATATACTATGTATAGTAATATACCCGATACTAGATATAGAATCTATATATATATATATATCTATATATTATAGTATATATGCTAATGGTATATATATATAAGATATATATCATCTATATACTAGCTATATAGTAGAGATATGCGGATTATATAGACACGATACACACACAACCACACACACCCCACACACACACCACACACACACACATACACCATATATATTATATAGGATATATATATCGATATATATACTATATATATATATATAGTATCATATATAAAGTAGATTATTATGTAGATATAATTAATATATATATAGTATATATATAGTATAATATAGCTACTAGATATATATATATATAATATCTACGTATTATACAGGATACATAGTTATTGAGAGATAGATAAAGTATACAAGTAATACTAATATAAAATATATATATATAATATCTATCATGTACGTATATATATGATATATATATGTAATTATACAGATCACTATATATATATATATCTAAATTAAATAATGAGTAGATAGAGATAGATATATATATATATAATAATATAATATATTATACATATATACACTCACACACATATGTGTGTGTGTGTATACTAATAAATACAGTATATAATTTTATCAGGAATACCTTCATATCTATATCTATGAATATATAATAGATAATAATATATCATAATATACACACACACACACACACAACACACACACACACACACGCACATATGTGTTTGAGCATAGTATATATATTATATAAATATATAATCATCTATCCATATATATATATGTAGATAATAATATTATAACGTATATACGCTAAGAGTTATACGATAGAAGATATGTATTATATATATATATATACTATATAATATATACACACTACACACACACACACACACCACACACACACACACACATATATGATACATAATCATACATATGTTCATAGACACCATACTAGACAGCACACACATACACACACACACACACACACACACACACACACACACACATATCTATATATATTAGAATCATACCTATATTATATATACTATATAGATATATAATCCATATATATAGTATTTATCGATCATATCTCGGACGATAGATTAGGATTATATAAGATAATATATGTATTTTACGTATATCTATACTTATATACCTATATAATATATAATAATATAGGTACATATATATCTAGATTATGATATTACAAACATATTTCATACCTATATGATAAGATATTAACTACTATATATTATATCTGTAGATATTATACATATATATATATATATTATAGTAATATATCACTATATAATATATATATTATATATATATACTATGATGATATAGGAAAACATATACACACAAACACACCAACATATGTGTTTGAGTATATATATTATATAATATATATATATATATTAATATATATATATACCCCAAACACAAACACATAAAATATTATAATATATACATTATTCATAGACACATCCTAAAAACCACAACAATCCACACACACACACACAAACCCCCACAACCCACACCACCACAAAACACACAAAAACACAACACAAACACACACCACAAAAACACACAACACACACCCACACACACACCACCACAAAACCACACACAACAAAATTATTATATATATATATATATTATTATATATATAATATGAAATTATATATATTTTAATATAATTTTTACAAACATTTTAATAATATGATATAATTTAATAATATTTACTTTATAATATAATATATATAATATATATTATTATTTTAATTTATTATATATAATATTTTAATATATATATATTGGTGTGTGTGTGATTTTATATATATATAATATAATAAAATTTTATATAATATAATATAATATAAATATAAACCACACACAACCCCACACACACCACACCACATATGTGTTTGAGTATATAAATTTTAATAAAATTTATATATATAATTATTAAAATATATATATTAAATATTATATATATAAAAATATATATAAACACACACAACACCACACACAACACACAAACAAATATATATACATATATACATATGTTATAGACAATACCTGACAAACACAAAAACACACACACACCACCCCAAAACCAACACAACCACCACACAAACCACACACACACCACCACACACAACACACACACACCACACACCAAAAACCACATAATAAAATTAGAATAAATAGATAGAATATAGAATATTTTTTTAAATCAATAATTTTAAGATATTGTATATATTAGATATATATTATATATTTATAGAAAATAATAAAAATAAATTAATATTTACAAACTTTTAAAGATAGATTTTTTATAAATTTACAAAAACATATTAAAAAAATAAATAATTATATATAGAAATTTTAAATAATTATAAATAAAAATATAATATAATTAAAATTACCACAACAAACACAAATAGTTTTTTGGTATATAAATATTTATATAAAAAATAATATAATATAAAAAATATAATATAAAATAATTACACACAAACACAACATAATATAAAAAAATTATACTTTTTCCCTACTGGCCCCCCCACCCCCCCCCCCCCCCCCCCCCCCCCAAACCCCAAAACCCCACCCCAACCCCCCCAAACACACACCCACAAACCAAACAAACACACACACACCAAAAAGGCCCCGCCCCCCCCCAAAGGTTTTTCCCCCCCCTTGGGGGGGACCCTTTCCTAAGATTCGGGGGGGTTGGGGGAACCCTTTCCCCCCGGTTGGGTTTTTCGTCCAAAAAGGGTTGGCCCCCTAAACTCCGGCCGGGCGGCCCCCCTTTTCGTGCGCCCCCCCACCGGGTCCCCCCCCCCCCCCCCCCCCCCCCCCCCCCCCCCCCCCCCCCCCCCCCCCCCCCCCCCCAAAAAAAAAAAAAAAAAAAAAAAAAAAAAAAAAAAAAAAAAAAAAAAAAAAAAAAAAAAAAAAAAAAAAAAAAAAAAAACATTTTTTTTTTTAAAATTTTTTAAAGGTTATTTTTGCTTCCCAGTCCTCAATTTAGGTTTAAACCTAAGGGGGCCGGGTAAAGCTAAAAGGTCCCACAGCAAAGTTTTGGGGGTTTTAGGTTGGGGAACTACCCCTTTTTTTTTTTTTTTTTGGAAATTTTTCTTTTTTTTTTTTTTTTTGGGCAGGAAGCCCCCAATATATTGGCATTAAACCAAAAACCCCAAGGGGGAAAAATTTTTTTCCGGGGGCCCTTTGGGGAATAGTTCATAAAGGGTTTCCACGCTTTTTCCAAAACTGGGGGTTTTTGAACTTCCCGTTAAAATATTTTTCAGACCCCCAATTAGAAAAAGGGGCCTAAAAAAAAAAAAAAGGAACGAGGTTTGGGGTTTAATTTAACCACAACAAAAATTTAACAAACCTTTTTACGGATTTTTAAAAGGGTTTTAAATTTACCCAGGGACCAAAAAAAAAAATTTGGAGGTCAGGTTTTAAGCCAGGAAATTTAATTTTTTCAAAAAGTGACGCCAAAAGCCCCAAAACGGGGGGACGCTTCCCCCCGGGGCGAAAGGGGAAGCGACGAGAAAATAAAACAGGGCTTTCTTTTTTAAAAAGGGCCCAAAAATTTCCGAAAAGGTTAAATTCCCCTTCCACAAATGAAACAAAAAATCTTTTAAAAACGAAGGAGAAAAATTTTAAATTAACCAAAAAGATTCTTTTAAAATGTTTTTTTAAAAACAAAACCGATCCACGGCCCCAATGCCGGGAACAATCTTTTGGTTTTTATTGCAACCCTGCCTTTCCCCGAAATAAAACGGAGCGCAGATTTTAAAAGGGCGTTTAAAACCCCCCGGGAAAAACCCGGCAACGTGCCCAGGAATGAGGGGAAGACTCCCTTTTTTTGGGTTTAAAAATTTTAAGGAACCTTGCCCCCCCCCCAAACCCCCCAAACTCACTCTTAAACTCAGCGGTTTTCTTTCGGGGTTGGGTTTTGCCCCGGGCATCCCAAAAATGAACCCCGGGGAAACCCCCCGGTCTTTTGGGCCCTACCCACCGGAAACAAGGCCCCGGCCCGGGTAGAAAAATTTGGTTAAACGGTTAAAAAACTTCCTTTTTTTCTAATGGGGTTGACCCAAAAGAAAGAAAAGGGACGTCAATTTGGTTTTCGGGGCGGGGTTTAAAGGCGTTGGGAGGGAGGGGGAAAAAGGGAAAAACCCACCGCGAAAATTCGTTGCAGGAAAAACTTAAACCCCAAAAAACCAGGAAAAAATTTTTCATTAAAAAAGAAGTACCTTTTTTTTGGGGAAAAACTATAGCCAAAAAAGCTCGGGGGGAAAGAATAAGGGGGGGAAGGCAGGGGGAAAAAGGGGTCCCAGCTAAAATGCCCCAACGCAAATATATTTTTAAAAAGGGTTAAAAAAAGGGGGGTACTGCCCGGGAAAGGGGGGTAGGGGGATTAATATAATTTAAACAACAAATTTTAAGGGTTGGGGAATATTTTTTTCGGGGGGTGGTGTGTCCGGGGCCCCGGCCTTTGAACCCCCAATTGTAAAAACCAAATTTTAAAGTTTTTGGAATATCCGTATCCATATTAACAATTTAAGGTTATAAAACAAAAAACACCACGAAACAAACCCAACCAAAAAACACAACACTAAACACAAAAAAGAAAAAAAAACCCCAAACACCCCAAAACACAAACCACAACCCGGCACACCCCCACCTTTAACACCATAAAAACAAATTTGGGGCCCTTATTTAACATGGAAGAGCTGGCACCCAAGTCATTAGAAATTGGGGGTTACCCAAATTTGGGTATTCTTTGGCCTCCATTTTCCAAATTTTTAAATTTTAGAAGTGTTATAAGGTTTAATTTTCTGTTTAAAAATTGGTTAAATAAAATTTATAAGGCCCCAATGGGGAGGGGCCCTTTTGGGTAAATAGGAAAATAGGGTTTTTAATGTTGGGGGGGCCTAATTTGGGGCCAATTGCCCAAAACCCAAACCCCCCACCTTACCACCCCCCAAAACCAAACCCATAAAACCACAACCCCACCCAAAAACCCCCAACCTTTCCAACAACCCCAAAGAGGGCAAACTTTTTTGGGGGCCACACCTCCCATTCATCTTTGGGTTTTTCATGGAGGGGGTCAAAATTTTTCGGGTTCGAAATTTTTTACGCCCTTTGACTTTTTGGGGGCCCCTTTTCGGGGAAGGAAGGGGTTTTGACCCCGAGCCCTTTTTGGGGGCTGTACAGCCCTTGTTTAAAAGGGGCGGGCCCTGGGGGGGCCCCGGGTTTTTTGGTTTTTGGGTTGGGTTTTCGGAGGGCCCAATTAACGTTCTTGGGTTCGGGGGGCCAAGAAATTTTTCACCTTTAAAAAAAGGGGTTTCATAGTTACAGGGGAACCTGGGCGACTCGGTTTTCCCGGGGAAATTAAGGTTCAGGAAAAGGAAGTTTTTCATTTCCCCCTATAGTTGTATCAGGGAGGGTTTTTTTTTTTGCAATTTTTTAAAATCTTGGAAGGGTCTTTTTTTTTTTCCCCCATGCGTCGGGGGACCCCCGGGGGAACAGGGGGATTTTTCTTTTTTTCTAAATCCCAAAAAGGGGGAAGACCCCAATTTTTACCCAACGTTCCCGGCTATTAGTTTGGGGAAAAAATTTAGGAAAACAGGGGCCAAACTGGGAAAATGGGGCCCATGCCGAATTTAAATTGCGGGAAAAGCTTTTCCTTTTTCCCTTTCCTAAGTCCCGTAAGAGTTTGCTCCTTTATAGCCGAAGGGAAAAGGTTTTAAAAGGACCCCTTGGGAGGCCTGACGACCAATTCCCTTATTCCTTATTTTTCCCCCGGGTTTTCCAGGCCACCCCGATTTAAACCCCGGGGCAGCAAGTTTTTTAAAAGGCCCCCAAAGGGGGAAATTTTAAATAAGCCACCATTTCCCTAAAATTAAGAAAACAAGCATATCCCCTTTTATTTATAACCCCCCTCATTCCATAAAATTTGGCCCCTACTTAAAACCACCAAAATTTTTCCTCAATTCCGGAGTACGCAACCCCAGGCCCCCCTGAATTTATCTCATGCAAGCCCCCGGGAAAATGGGGGACCACCGCCCCGGCTCTCTTCCCTTTTTAAAATTTTTTTTTCTTATATCTTATATTAAAAAAAGGCAAATTACCTCCCTTTTAACAGAAAAAGTTTTCCCTGCCATAAAATGGTGGGGGAAAATTGAAACCCCAGGCTTTGGGCCTATGGTTTTTTTTTTTTTTTTTTTTTGGTTTTTTTTGTTTTTAAAACCTCTTTTGGTTTAAAATTTTGGGTCCTTTGAACTAAAAACAACGGGCGGGGGGTCCGAGTTCCTTGTCACGTGCCCCAAAAGCCAAACCTGATCGGGCCCCTTCCCTCGGGTTCCTCCCCGACCCTCTCCAAACTCCAATGGTCTCTCTGATCGTTGTTTGCCGGTTTTTATCCAGCCTCGTCTTTTCCCCAGCGCGTCCGGGGCACCCCTCATTTCTGCCCCCTTTCACCCTTTGCCTCCGGCCTTTTCACCCCCAAATGTTCCTTTCCCCGTAAAAAATTGCCGGGCCGGGCCCCAGGGTCTTTTTCCAAATTCCCCCTTCAATTTTTACTTTGGTGGTACCTTCCTGTCACAGAGTACTCCAGTAATTTTTCCTCCATGCTTTTCCAAACCCCCATCCCCCCTGGTTTGGTTTTTTTCCCTAATTCCCTTACCCGGGACCCTCCCGGCACACTGCCCCCCCGTGGGGGAACCCAGGACTTGAATTCTTCCCCCTCTTTTTTTAGCTTGTCCCCCCCTTGCATCCTCACTTCTCTTTTCTGGCTCTTGGGGTTTTGGGGGCCCCCATCCCAGCGGTACTTGGCGTCTTCGTGGGGTAACCTTTCATGCTCCCTCTTCCATTCCCTTTTCTCCACTGTTCCAAACCTCTTTTTCCAAACCCCTCATTCGTCTTTTCCATTGGGGGCCAAACATCGTTTTGCTTTACATCAGATCCCATGGCTTTTGCCCTTTGGGGCACTGCTCCCCTTTTCAGGGCAGTCTATGACCAAGGGGAAAAAGATAAAAGGGGCTTAATGCGGATCCCGAAAAAAAATCCCACTTTTGACTTGGAAACTGTCCGTGGTTCCCATTTTATGGAGCTTCCCCCTTCGTTGTCGTAGCCTTCTTACATTTCTTGGGTTTTATCCTGACATACTTTGGGCCCACCTCTTTCCCCCAACCCATTTTCCACACCCTGTTTTAAAGGGCGGCCATTTTCTATCGTACGGCCCTTTTCCGGGTCAAATAAAAGACACTGGCAGCCCCCTTTGACCCCTCTGTATTTCCCCAACAGTTGTTCAAAGGGGCAAAAAATTCCCTTTCTGTCGGGGGATCCTCCCGGGCCATAAAAAACCGAACTTTTGGGCCTTTCCCGAAAATCGTCACGTTTGGCTCTAAAAGTCCCCCATCGATGCCCCTTTTTCCCCAAATTTTTCAGAGTGTGTGCCCATCGGGTTTAAAGCCCCCGGAAAGTTAAACCCAATTCCGGGGAATGTCCCCCTTTGTTCCTTAATATCGGAATTACGTGCGTCTCCCACTCTTTATTTTTAGGGATTTTTTCATTTTCCAAATTTTTTCCCGTAAAGATTTCCCAGGAGTATTTTAAAGGCCTGCCGGGCCCAGTACTCTCCATGCTTCCACTGGGATGTTGTCCGGTCCCTGTCGCCTTTTTCCCTTTCTTAATTTTCCTCAGAGGCCTTAACAACCCCCTTTCTTCTCTTAATCCCTCTACCTCAGTTCTGGCCTTGTTTTACCCCCCCTTTTTTTGTCGATTTTTTTCGGTTTCCACTTTAAAACAGTTGTTCAAAATACGACCTACATTTTTAGGTTTCCTTGGGTTTTCCGGGGGGGAATTTTCCGGAAATTTACCGCTCCTTTCTGTGTTTTTCAT
Source organism: Penaeus monodon (assembly GCF_015228065.2). Lineage (NCBI taxonomy): Eukaryota > Metazoa > Arthropoda > Malacostraca > Decapoda > Penaeidae > Penaeus > Penaeus monodon. Next base: position 227,902 of record NC_051427.1, read on the forward strand.
CGGGGCCTTCCCTCGAATAACATCTTGGATTCTCGTTTTACTGTTTTGAAATCCGGATCCCCTTTCCCTTTGGTTTTACTCGTCGTCCTTCAAGACGGGCGTATGATCTTTGTACGCTTCCGATTTGGTTTTTGCAACAGCTACTCTTGGCACTTTGTTGGGCCGCCCTTAAAAAAACCTTTCGATTGTCTTTTTACACTTTTTAAAAATTCAATCTCTCTGTTTCTTCGCCTCCTTCTTTTTTTTTAAACGGGCGTTTTTGGGATTTTAATTCCTCTCCCCACCCCCAAATGTCTTTCCTTTTTTTCCTTTTTTTCCAGATGTCACCCCAAAAGGACCCCCTTTGCCCGTCTCAGCCCGGGCATTTTGGGCTGGACCCCGGCCCACTTTTCCTTAGGCCCCTCCTGTGGCTAAAATCCTTCCCTGCCCTTTTCCTCCAAAAAATTTTTTTTCCCCTGGGGCCTCCTGTTTCCCCTTCAGTTTCCCACCATCTTGTTCTTACCGGTTCTGCGGGTTTCTTCCTTGTCTTTTGTCTTCATGGGTGGGGCTGTAAAAGATTGACCCACTTTTGTTCCCCCTTCCCGAAAGCTTAAACCGGGGGGGGGGAAAACCTTGCAGCCCTTGAAACCCCTTTTTCAGATCTTTTTCTCCGGGCATATGACATGGGTCCCCCTTTTGGGATTTCCCCACCACCACTTGTGTAGGTGACTTCCTCGGAGCCCTTTACTTCTTGAAATAGGTGTTTGTGACCGCCAAGGTTGTTTCCGCCGCAAAAAGTCAGGATGGGGTCTGCCCTTCTTCGTTCCTCTTTTCCAAAACCCCCCAAAAATTTAAAAAAGGGGATGTTGTCTCCATTTTCCTTCCCGGGCTCCACCACCCACATTTTCCATTCAGACCCGGGGCCCCCCCAATCCAGCAACTCCCTCAGTTCTTGGATCTTTTCCCATGCCCCTCGACTCAGGGTTCTCCGGAAGTCTTCCTTTTCCAAATCGTCAAAAAAGCCCACCTTGTGGATGCTTTTATGCACTTTACGAGTTCCCGGGTTGTTCTCCATTTCCCAACCCCTTCATCCAAATAACACGGTCAGATTCCCGGGTAAAACCTGCGGGCCACCCCTTCTTCATCTAGGGTCTAGCCTATCCCGAGGGGCCGTTCCCTTCTAGTGTCCGGTGTCCTACGTATTTAACCATCTTGACCCATTCCCCCATTTCTCTGGCCTTCGCCCCCTTTCCACTTGGTCCCCCGCTAAGCCATGGGATTTTAAATACTCCCGTTTTTCATCATGTCAACGTCTCCTTTTCCTCTACCTTTTTCATCGTTCCCACATTGAGTTTTCCCCGATTCGTAGTTTCCTGGTTTTTTCTCCGGGGCCTCTCTCTTCTTCTTCCTCTGAGATTCCCTTTTTTAAGCCCGTATCCCTACTTGATACGGTGGGGCCCTTTGGGCCCATTTGTCGATTTGGATAAACGGCGGGGGTCACCCGCCCGTCGCCTGCGGGGTACCCCCCCTAGTTTCCTTTTCCTGCTTTCCTGATTCCCGCATCCATGTATTGGCGGGGGGCAGGGTTTTTTACGGGCCCGGATGCCCTTCCTTTTGCCGCCCAACCTCTTTTATGGCCCTCTTAGAAAGCAGAGGGTTAAAAACGTTGGGACCTTTTTCTACCCCGGGGTTTCCACACGGAAAAATAAAAAGATGCAATACCCAAGACAAAAAAAAGTGGCCCCAAAAAAATTTAGCCCCACTAACCGGAATTTCAAAAGGGGGGCCAAAACCAAAGGGGGAAGGCGAATGGTGCGGGGGGTCCAAATCATCTCTCGGCAGGGGCAGTTCATCCTCGCCCAATCCTGTTATGGGTTCTTTTGCGGGCATCGAGGGCCCCCGTCAATCGGTAGGGTTTTTTTTATAGACGACCCCTTGACGTCGCAGTGACAAGGGCCTTTTTGCATCTTCTCCTGCCGATTTTTGGGAAATTTTGGTCCCGCCATTATAAAAAAGGGCCAATTACCCACACATGTAATGCTTTTGAATATATGCCCATCCCTTCAAATAAAATTTTAAAAATTTTATTTTAAAAAAAGGGTATAAAATACAATTATAGTAGAATAATTTTAAAAAAATAATATACTATATAGAAATTAATTTTATAATTTTTATTGGTTAGAATTTTTGGGGTGTTTGTGTTGGGGTGTTGTGTGTGGGGTGTTTGTGTGTTTTTTGGGTGGGGGGGGTGTGTTGTGTGTGTGTGTGTGTGGGTGTGTGTGTTTGTTGGGGGCGGGGCGGTTTTGTTTTTTAAAGGGGGAGTCCCCCTTTGGGGTTATAGGGGTTTTTAATACACTAACAACGTCACACAAAAACACCCCAACACCCCCAAACCCCACAAAACACACACCCCACCAACACACACACAACAACACACCAAAACCACACAACACACACACACACCACACACTAATATCCCAAATATATATTATAAAATTTTTATATATATAAATAGTATAAAAATAAAAAGTGTTGTTGTGTTGTGTGTGTTGTAGGGGGTGTGGTGTGTGTGGGGGGGTTTTTTGGGGGAAACACACACATATATGTGTGTGTGGGTTTTTGCGTGTACCCAAAACAAAAAGGTGTGTGTGTTAAAGGAGGTCGTGTTTATGAGTGTATGTGAAACCCACACACACATAAAAACCCCCCACACAAAACACACACACACACACACAAAACACACACAAAAAACACACACACCCACCACAACCCCCACAAAAACACACACAAAACCCAACCCCACAACAAAAAGATATATAAAATAAAAAAATAAAGAAATATATAAAATATATATAAAAATATAATTTTATAATGTGTGTGTGTGTGTGTATTTGTGTGTGTGGGGTGTGTGTGGGTGTGGGGGTGGCTGTGTGTGTGAAGGGTATATATATATTAAAAGGATATAAATTTTATAATAAAAGAATAAGAATTTTTATTTTAATAGTATATAAATTTTATATGTATAAAATGGGAATTTTAATCCTTAAATTATTTATTTATGGGGAAGGAAAAAATAGAGAAAGAAAAAAATAAAAATTAAAATTATAGATAAAAAGGTTTAATTTCAAAAATTAATAGGGAGATAAACATAAAGACGATATAATTTTTAGGTTAAAAGGGTTTTAAATCCCTACACAAAAACACACACCCCCAACACACACACACCACACACACAACACCACACACCCAAACACACCCCACAAAATAAAAGACGAAAAATGAAAGAAAAGAATAAAAAAATATCATATATACACACACCCCAATTTAATATATATATTTTATATATATATAAAAAAATTATATAGGATATAAAGGATATAATGGTTTTACGGTAGAGATTTTTGGGTTGGAAAAGAATCCCCTTTTTACTTTTATATATTAAAAAAATAGAAAATTAACTATTATATATCATATTTTAATTTCTACTAAATAAAATTTAAATATTATAGATATAATATTATTAATAAAAATATTATAAAATTATAAAATAAATAAAAAATATTAAAAATATAATAAAAACCATTAAAATTATATATTTTTATACTTTTTTAAAATATCTAATAACTTATAAAAAATTTTATATAAAAATAAAATTATAAATTAGAAAATTTTTTGTGTGTGTGTTTTGTGTGTGTGTTGTGTGTGTGTGGTGTTAAATGTGTGGTTTGGTGGTGTTTTGTGTGTGTGTGGTGTTTGCGGGCCCACAACAATATGTGTGTGTGGGGGGAGTTTTGCGTGTACCCCAACACATATATTTTGGGGGTTTTGTAAGTGAAATTTTGGGGTTTTGAGTGTGGGTGCACACACCACACACTACACACACACACACAACACACACACACACACTCACACCCACACACCCCACACAAAAACCAAACACCCCACACACACACACACCCATACACACACCATACATATATCATTATTTTTTAATTATTTTATAATATATAAAATAAAAAAAATATATATTAAATAAAAATATGTTTGTGTGTAGTGTGTGTGTGGTTTGGGTTTGTTTTTGGGTGTGTGTTTTTGTGGGTGGGGTGGTGGGGGTTTTTTTTTTTTTTGGGGTTTTTTTTTTTTTTTTAATTTTTTGGGGTTTTAAAATGTATAAAAAAATTACCCCCATACTGTATAAAATTATATATATATAAATTTTAAAATAAAATTATATTATATATCCCAAAATTTGGTAAATTTATTAAGTTTTAAAACTCTAAAAACCCCTACCCCTAAAGGGAAGAATGCGGGTTTAAACCCCAACACACACAACCACACAAAAAAACCCCAAAAAACAACACAACTTTAACCCAAAATTTTTAATTAAAAATTTAATGGGAAAAAATATTTTATCATTTTAAAATAACTATAATTATTTATAGAAAATCATTTTTATAAAAGTAAAAAAATTATTTTTGTAATATAATTAAATTTTTAATATTTTTATAAAATTTTTATATATTTTATAATTATACTTTTAATATAAAATTATATATAATATCTAGGAAATTTTTAACAAAAATTTTATTTTTTGAAGGGATAGTAAAGATACAAGAATCCAAATTAAAAAATTATAATTTATAAAAATTTTAAAACTTTACGTATAATTATATGGATTTTTTAAAATGAAATTTTAAATAAGTACTATATAAAATATTCAAAATTAAATAATGAGTTAAAAAAAGTTTAAAAAAATATTATATATATAATTTAATATAAAAATATTATACATATATAACACTCACCCACATATGTGGGTGTGTGTTATTAAAAAATAATTATATAATTTTACCGGAAATATTTAATTTTCTAAAATTTATGAAAAATAAAAAATAAATAAAAATTTTAAAAATCTTTAATATCACACCCCACCCACACCCCAACACAAAAACAAAACACACAGGGCCATATTGTTTGAGAATGGGTTATATATATTAAAAATAAATTTTTATATAATAATCAAAAAATTCCTTTAATATATAAAATGGTAGTTTTTAATAAAAAATTTTTTTAACAAATATACGTAAAAATTTATCCCGATAAAGAATAGGGTTTTATATATAATTTTTACTTTTTATAATTATTTTAACCCCACACACACACACACACACACCACACACACACACACACAATATGAAAAACCAAAATTTCCAAAAACATATTTTTAAATAGACCCCATACTAGAACCACCCCAATACACACACACCCCCCACAAAACACACACACACACACAAAACACACCCCCACAAACACACCACAAAACGACACAACACACCACACACCACACACACACACACCACACACACACAAAACACAAAAATTTTTATATATTAAAATTTTCAAAAAATTATATTAAAATATCTTAATTAAAAAGAATATAAAAATTTTCCTTTAAAATTAATATTTATTTTTTAATCATTTTTCTCGGAAGGTTAAAATTGGGATTATATAAATAAAATGTATTTTCCCAAAAATTTTAAAATACTTATAAAAACCTATATAATAAAATAAAAATTTATATAAAAATATATTAGTTATTTTATTACCATTATTTCAACCAAATTAAAATTTTAATATTTTATATTATATTTAGTTTTTATCCCCAATATATTTATTATATTTTAAAAAAGTAATATTTCAACTATTTTAATATAAAAAAATTAAAATTTTAAAATATACTTTTATGAAAAAAGGAAACCCATATACACACACACACACCACAATATGTGTTTGAGTATATTTTATATATATAAAATATCCCCTTTTTTATTTTATATTAATAAATTAAATTATATAGTATACAAAACACCCCACACACCCCATATAAAATTAATAATCCCATAATTATAAAAACCAAATTCTTTAGACACATACCTAAAAACACACAAAAACCACAAACAACACCCCACACACAAAACACACACCCCACAAAACACAAAAAAACCACAAACAACACACAAAAACCCCACACACAAACACACACAAAACACACCCACACCCACACACACAGACACACACCACACAAAACACACACACACACACAACATATATATATCATTATTTAATAAAATTTAAAACCCCCAAAAATTTTAAAATTATATTTTATTAAAAAAGGGTATATATTTTAAAAAATTAGATTTGACAAAAAATTTTTAATAATATATGATCCCGTATTTTTGTTAATAATATTTACTTATAAAAGTAAAAATTATTTTAATATTTTTTACCTTATTTTAAAAAATTAAAAATTATACCTTAAAAATTTTTAATTTTTAAATTTTAGTTTTTAAAAATAGTAATATTTAGGAAAATAACAATATTATTGTGTGTGTGTGTATATCAATATAATATAATATATTTTTATATATTATATAAAAATATATAAAAATAATATATTTTATATTAAAACCCACCCCCACCCCCAAAACCACAAAACCACACACACACACCCCCAATATGTGTTTGAGTATATATAAAAAAATAAAATAGATAAAAATTTTTAAAAATTTTAAAATAAAAGTAAAAGTTATATAGTTTATTTTTCGATATATATAAGAAATAAAAATTATAGAAAACCCCCAAAAACACAAACACACACACACAACACACCACACCCCCAAAATATTTTACTTTAAGATACAAAATTTTTATAAAAACAATACCTTTAGACACACACACATACCCCCCACACCCCACACCCCACACCCCACCACACACAAAAACCCAACAAAAAAACCCCCCAACACACACACACACACACCCCACACACACACACACACACACACACACAAAAATTTAACCCTATCCCTAAAATTTTTAAAAAAGAAAGTTGGGAAAAAAAGGTAAAAGGGGAAGGGGGGTTTTATAAAAAAAATATTTATTACGAAATGCATCTATAATATAAAATATATTTTTTCCTTTTTTAAAATAAAATATAAGTTTTTTTATTTTTATATATAATACTTGAATTAAAGGGAATAATTTTAGAAAGAATAAAATTATTTTATTTAAAAAACCCCAATTTGGCAATAAAATTATAGATAAAATATATATATTTAAAAACCTTATGTTTGAAACCAAAATTTTTATACCATTTTTATATATAAAATAGATAAAATATTTTTATACTTTTAATATAAAGAGGAATCGTATTTTTGGAATTATGAAAAAAGAATTATATTTTAATATATTTTCCATATACAAAAAAAAACCCAAATTTTTCGTATTTTAGATCATAGTTTTTATCATAAAAAAATAAATAAAATTAAATAATTAAAAATAATAGATATGGGGGGTAAAGTTTCCCACACCCACACAAACAAGTTATCATATATATTTGCTTAAAATTCCTTGTTCTGCCCCTACCTGCCCCCCCCCTGCCCCCCCCACCCCCCCCCCCCCCCCCCCCCCCCCCCCCCACCCCCCCCAAACTCCCCCCCCCCACCCCCACACCCCCCCACCAAACACACACAAAACACACAAACACAACCACACACACACACACACAACCCAAAATTTTAGATAAAATTTTAAATTTTAAAATATATAATTGATTTTACTATATATGATAGGTTAAAAATTATATAGTATTTTTTTTACCATATTAAATTGGGTCGGTTGAATAAGAACTTTTCAACCCCGGGGTTTTTCAACAAACATTTTCATATTTATAAATTATTTATTTTAACTATATATTATAGTATAATGTTTATTTATAATATTATATATATAAAAAAATTTTAAATTTAATATATAGTTATATAAAAACAAATTTTTTTTTGGATATAAAAACCCAATTATAATTTTGTTATTAAAATATCATTTGTTGTATATTACAGGGGTATTTATATACCACACACAAAAATTTTTATGTTCACCCCCAATCCAGTCTATCTGTCTATCTATCGGTAAAATATGGGAAAACCCACCCCAAAACACAAAACACACCCCAACAAAAACACCCCAAAACCCCACAAAAACAAAACACACACTTCACACACACACACACACACACACACACACACACACAAAACACCACACACCCCAATTTGTTTCCCCTTTATTGCATTTATATGAGCTGAACGGGGATACCCGAATCCACCATCCAATCTATGGATTTTTTAATTTAAAAAAACGCAGGAAACCCAAAATCCTCCCCCCAAAACCACCGTCATCGTGTGCGGCGTTTTCCGTTGGTTTCACGAATCTGCTGTTTGAAAAACGGGGCCGAATGGGTCCTACGGAAACAAGATTCGGTTTTCCCCCCGCATTTTTCCCGGGGTTCAAAGCCCGAATACTAAAAATTCCCCTTTTTTTTTTGGAAATGTGTCTCAACTGCGTTTTTTTTAAAACATGGGAAAAAATTTAAAAAAAAGGAAAAGGAAAAAAAGAAAAAGGAAAAAAAAAAAGTATCCCTAATATTTTATAAGTTTTTGTATTATAAATATAGAAAATATATATATAAAAAATAAAATATATTATTATATTTTTAATTTCAAAAATTAAAAAATGTATAAAAAATCCCACACACACACACACACACACACCCCCACACACACACACCCCACACACCCCCCACCCCCAAAAGTGGGGGAAAACATGACTTTCTCGTCGGGTTGTTTCGAAATAGCCGAAAACACACACCCCACCACACACCCCAAAAACCAACCACACACACCCCAACACACACACAACACACACAAAACACACACACACACAAAAAAAACACACCCCAACAGGGCGACACAAAACATGCGACAATCATTACCTATATTTTTTTGTTTTTTGGGGGTACATGAAATACTTTCCCCCAAAACCTACGTATCATTTCCTGCATATCTCTCTATCAATAGACCATCCCCCTTTCCCCTTCCCTACCCTGCCCCCCATCCCTTGGTCTGTTTCCCCCAAAAAATTTTCCCGCTAAATTTCCTTCGCTGGGAAAGGAGACAAACACTCGGGGAAAAAATCTGGATTTTAAAGGGGGGAAAGGAATGAAGTCCGTTTACTCGACCTCAGAGGCGAATTTTTACTTTTGCGATGTTGCGTTGTCGAAAGTGATGAAAATGGGGGGCCCCCGTTTGGGGTTTGGGTGGGCGGGGGATGAAGAGGAAAAACCATTTTAACAATCTTTTTAAATTTTAAATTATTATAAATTTTTTTTATTATTATTAATTTTTGTCATTATTTTTATTATTTTATTACATTTATTATTATAGTAGTATCATTAAAAATTTTATTTTGTAATTTCCTTTTGTTACAATTTAAGGGGAGATAGTGTGGGGGGTATTCTTTTGTTTTGTTTTAATCTAACTTATTTTTAAATATTTTATTTTTTTTTATGAACTGTGTCCCAGCAACTTACGGTGTTAAGTATTTAGTTGTTGTTTTTTAAATTAAATTGGGGTTATCCATGTTTTTTGTCATTTTCTCCTCATTTTTTGTTATATGTTTTGATTTTGAATGACCAGTTTAGATGATTCATTGCATAAAAAGACGGTCCTATGCACTTATATCTACGTGCGCATTACTCCCACCTGTGCTTTGCTGCCCGTCCGGAGCCTGTTGGACGGAGAAAGCGAGGGTGTGTGGCAACGGCCACATCGATTATCACTTTTATCATTATTATTATTATTATTATTATTATTATTATTATTATTATTATTATTTATTATTATTATTTCTTCTTTTTTTAGTATTTAATTTTAAAATTTTTAAATTTTTTATTTTTATTATTTTATTATTATTATTTTTAAATTT
>NC_051427.1:247583-257583 GCF_015228065.2 Penaeus monodon
TTCTTTTTATCTATTTTTTTTTATCTATTTTTATCTTTTATTTTTATTTTTTTTTATATATTATAATATATATATTAAAAAAATTTATATAATATATATGTGTTTTGTGTGTGTGTTATGTTGTGTGTGTGTGTGTGTGTGTGTATAATTATTAAAATTATATATATATAATATTAAAATATATATAAAAATTAAATATATATTAATAATATATATAATTTAATATATATAATTTTAAATATTATTTATAATATTAATAATATATATATATATTGTGTGTGTGGGTTTGGGTGTTTTTGTTGTGTGTGTGTGTTGTGTGTTTTGTGTGTGTTCTTTACTTATAGAGGGGTTTTAAAAAAATTGGAAAGGACGAAAAAAAAAGGGTTTCAGTTATGTTTATTTTTTCAAACATATCTCCATTAAGGTTTAAAAAATTTCAGCAAACTTTGTACCAGCCTTTTACGTCTGAGAAAAAAACTGAAGCCATGTGATTAAACCATGTAAAGCGTTCTTTTCACTCTTCCCCACGGGTTTGGGTACCTTTAATTTTTTTTCCCCTTTTTTTTTTTTTTAGTTGGGAAAACAAAAAAAGCCGGAGGGGCTAAATCGGGGCTGTTAGTGGATGTCGGGTTTTTCCCACGAACTCATGTACACGACTCTTTTCTCCCGAGTGCCGGAGCGGGTGCTTTGTCAGGTGGAAGAGAACGTATTGATGCACCCTCTCAGGGCGTTTTTCTGAGATTTTTTTGGACAATTTCTAAAAAAAGCTTTCTGAAAAGTAGAGTAATTGTTTTTTCCCTAACGGGAAAATTTAAACCATAAAACCCCCCCTGCATCCCGAAGACTGACATGCCCTCTCCTTTTAAACCTCAGATTCGGGTTATTAATCTTCCTTTTAGTCATGTCGCAAACAGCATCAATGTTTTCCTCAAACTATATTGATGGCCTCCACTCGGTGTTCATCTTAAATTTCGTTTCCCCCCACTTCTGAACGATTTATCCATTTCGGGGGTTGTTGATTTCTTTGGGGGGCATTATCACAATCATAAAAAAGTCAATGCTTCCTTTTTCTCTAAACCGAGTTTCGTAAAAATTAAATTATTCCCTTGCCTTAAAATATTGGTATATTCCGTTGCTTGAATGGTGCCTGACTTCCAACTGCAGCATTACTATCTGCATTTAAGGGTTGAATTTAAAGCGTTTAAAACGTTTTGGGGAATAAAGATCAGATGCATTTTAATCAAAATTCTCCAAAAAATTTTTAGTTATGGCCTTTTTTCCACGATATATAAATATATTAATATTATAATATTAATTAAAATATATATATATAATATATCATACTTTTTTTCTATCTTCTTCCTCTATATACTTATTAATATATATATATATTTATTTTATATATTTATTATTCATACATATATAATTTATATATTAATATATATAAATTTTAATATATATTATATATTAAAATATTATGTTATATATGTGTATATCAAAATTTTATTAAATTTTTTATTAGTATATATATATTATATTTTATTTATTTTTTTATTATATTATAATTACCCCTTTTCATTTTACTTCTCTCCCCTCTCCCTCTCTCTCTCTCTTCTCTCTCTTCTCTCTACAATTATACATATTATACATATAATAATATATATAATTATATATATATATATATTTATTTATATATTAATATTTTAATTATATAATATATGTGTGTGTGTGGTGTGTGTGTGGGGTGTGTTGTGTGTGTGTGTGTTGTGTGTGTGTGTGTGTGGGGTGTGCAAAACAATAATTTCAAATATGATTTCATATATATAATGATATATATATATATAACTATATATTAATAATATATAAATTATATTTTAAATTTTAATAATTTAATATATATTATACACACACACGCAAACACACACACAACCGCACAACCACAACCACACCAAAACCACAACCCAAAACACCACAGAGACACACACACACACATACACACACCACGAAAACCACACACCCACACACACAACACACCCACACACCACACCCACACATTTATATTATATATTATATTATAATATATATGTATGTATATAATTATATATATATATTTAAAATATATATATTATATTATATATATATAGGGGTATGTGTGTGTGTATGTTGTGTGTGGTAGTATATATGTATATAAAATTTTATATATTAAAATAATTAATATAAATTTATATATATATATATTTATTTTTTATAATATTTTTACTATATATTATTTAAATATATATATTATTTATATATATATTTATAATATTATATATGGGTTTTTGTGTGTGTATGTGTTTGTGTGTGGGTGGTGTGTGTGTGTTTGCCCATATATTAGTTTTTTTTGTAATAATATATTACCACATAATATATATATATATATATATATATATATATATAATATTTATATATATTTATACATATAACCAATTTTTAATTTTTTAATTTTTTTTTATTAAAATATATATTATTTTTAATTTATATATATTTATATATATAATATTTATATATTTATTTTAAAATATATATAATGTATGTATACATACACACACAACACCACACACACAACACAATATATTATAAATTATATATTATATTTTTATATATATTATTTATATTAATATAATATATATATGTATATATAATGTAGATGTTTTAAAATATATATATATATTATATATTTATATAATAATAATATGTACATAACACACACACAACACACCAACAACACCCCCCACACACACACACAAAACACCACACACAAACACCCACACCACACACACACACACATATTATATATATATATATATATATATAAATATATATTTTAAATATAAATATATACATTACATATATATGTGTGGTGTGTGTGTGTGTGTGGGGTTGTGGTGGTTGGTGGTGTGTATGTGACTATTTATTATTAATATATATATATAATTTAAAATATATAATATATATATATATATATATATAAAAATATTGTTGTGTGTTGTGTTTGGGTGTACATATTAATTTATAATATATTATATAATATATTTTATTATATATATATATTTTATAATACAATTATATATATATATATATATATAATATATATTGTATTATAATATATTCATAATATATTTATCTATTATTATTTAAAAATACATATACATTTATATTATATATTTTTAATAAAAATATATTTATATATATAATATATATTTTATGTATATATCATATATATTATACTACATAACCAAAAACACACACGCGCACACAAACCAAAAAAACACACAAATATATATATATATTATATATTATATATTTTTATATATATATATTATTTTATTTATGCATGTGTATTAAAATTTTATACATTTATAATATTATATATATTAATATAATATATTTTATTAAAATTTTATACCTATATATTTTATATTATATAATTATATATTATATATATATATATATTTGTATATATTATTGTTATTATTTTTTATATATAATATATTATATTAAAATTATATTTATTTAAAAAACACACAAAACACACACACACACACACACCACAACACACACACACACTATTATAATAATATATATATTATATATATTATATATATATTATTATATATATATATTTTATTTATTTTATTATATATTTATATTTACTTATATATATATATTATATAAAAATATGTTTTTAAAATATTATATATATATATATATATATATATATAATATATTATATTATAATATAAAGTATACATAAATACACCACAACACACACCACCCACACACACACAAAAAAATAATTATATATTTTTAAAAATTATTATATATATATATATAAATTATTATTATTTTGTGTGTGTGTGTGTGTTGTGTGTGTGTTGTTTTGGGGTGTTTTTATTTCAATTATATAATAAATTATATAAAATATATAAATATAAAATTATTTTTAAATATATAAATTTTGTATACTTATTTATAATATATTAAATAATAATTTTAAAAATAATATATATATAAATTTTACAAATTATTTTTAATATATTATAAAATTTTTAAAATATAAAAATATTATGCTTATTATTTTTATGTATTATAAATATTTTAAAATTATTTATATATATTTAATATATTTTAATACTATTTATTTTTAATAACATATATTAAATTTTATATTTAATTATATTATAATTGTTTTATATATTTTTTATATATAATATATTAATAAAATATATTTTAATTTTTATATATAAGGGCCGGGGTGGCCGAATGTTTGAGCGCCGGACTCAGACTGTCACGACGGCAATCGAGTTCGAGGGCGAGTCCCCGGGCCCGGGCGCGTTTTTTTTCCCTTTTGGGCAAGGAACTTCACCTCGTGCTCCTAGCCACGGGGTGGCCAAGCCACTCAAGCTCCCGGGTAATAGAAGGGGAAACTCGATAAAAACACCGGGCGGAAGGCAATGGAAAACCCCGCTCTAATTGCAAGAAAAAATCAGGGAAGCCCATGATCGTCAAGGCCGGGGGTGGCCGAAGGGTTTAGAGCGTGGGAAACTCGGGACTGTCGCGCGGAAATTTGAGTTCGGGGTTCGAGTCACCGCCCGCCGCGTTTTTCCCCTTTGGTAATTTTTTTATTTTAAAAAAATTTTCGGCAAACCCCCGCTCGGGAATTGCCGGGAAAAGTCGTGGAAGCCCATGATCGGGGGTGCCTTTTGTAGGAGGGGGGCACTTGGAAGGGGGGATGCACCAACACACACACACCACACCACACACACCCCCACACAAAACACACACATATATTATATATATTGTATATATATGTGGCGCGCGCGCGCGCGAGCGTGTGTGTGGTGTGTTGTGTGTGTGTGGGGTATCTTTTTTTCCAATGCCTGTCCTAAAAGGACGTTCCGATCGTGGTTTTTCCCGTGTTTTTTCTTGGCATTCTAGAGGGTGGTTTGCCGTTGCCTTCCCCCCGGTGTTTTTTATCGATCCCATTCATTTCCCCGGGTTCGGGGCCCGGGCACTGACTTGGGCTGGCTTCCCCCCAGGGGCTAGGTAAGGAAATCCGGCACTTTGGGGAAAGGAACTGGGGCCCCTACCACGTACTCACTCCAAGAGCATCAAAACATAAAACTACTTAAGTATCAGCGGGGCCCAGGGCGGCTCGACAAAACCCTCCCCTTTAAAAGAAAAGAATATATATTATATATATATATATTATATATATATATATATATATATATATGTTTTAATTTTGTGTGTGGGGGTGTGTGTGTGTATTTATGTTGTGTGAAATTATATTATTTAATTAATTTTATAATTATATCAATATAATAAATTTAATATATATAATATATTATATATATTTTTAATTATAATATAAATTTAATAATTATATTATATTTATATTATTTACATTATTTATTTTTTTTATTATTTATATTATAATATAGTTATATAATACTTTTAAATTTATATTATTATAATATATAATATTATAACATATATATATTATATATATAATATATTATAATATATATTATAAAATTATATATATATGGGCCGTGGGGGGCCGAGGGGTTAGAGATCGGACTCAGATTGTCACGGGGGCAATCTGAGTTCGGGGGTTCGAGTCCCCGGGCCGGGCGTTGATCCCTTGGGCGGGGAATTTCACCTCGATTCCCCTCCTAAAAAAACCATATCCCTTGAGAAATCAAACCAAGTGTCGAGGGGAAGTCCCCGCCGTGGCAAAAACCCCCGTTTAATTGGGAAGGGGGCACCAAATAAGGCAAGGGGGGCACTGCCTATATAACCTCTCAGTAGTGAATTGAGAAGGCCCCATGTCCTGCGGGGAAAAGAAAGGTGGAAAAAAAAAAAAAAAAAAAAAAAAAAAAAAAAAAAAAAAAAAAAAAAAAAAAAAATATTAAAAATATATATATATATTAATATATATATATGTTATACATTATATTAATATTGAAATATTATATATATAATGTTATATAATATAATTGTAACATAAAAACACAACATACACACACACACACCACACACACACCAAAATATATATAATATATATATATATATATATATATTATATATATAATTTATATATATAATATATAATATTAATATATTAATATATAATTTTATATATATATTATATAATATATATTTTTTATATTACACATACATATATAATAATATATTATATATATATATTATAATATTGTATATATATATTATTTAAATATATTTATATATTATAAATATATAATATATATATAATTTTAATTTTATAAATATATATAATGAAATATTTTACATGTCAAACTAAAACATTCTATATATATATATATATATAATATATATTTATATATTTAAATTTTATATATAAAATTTTATAATATATTTACACACACACACACACACAACACACACCCATATATAATATATATATATAAATATATATATATATATATATAATTATATTATATATATTTTATATAATATATATTTTATATATATGTTTGGGATGTGTGCTTTTTTACCAACACCTACCATACACAAATATATAGTATATAATAAACACAAAAACACACGCACACACATACACCACACACACCAACGCTAACACACACACACACACACACACACACACACACACACCACACACACACATATATATTATATATATATATATTATATATATAAATAATAATATAATTTTATATATATATTTATTAGTTTATATATAATATATTATATATATTAATAAAATTATATTATTTTATATAATTTTGTGTGTGTGTGTGTGGTGGGTGTGTGGTGTGTGTGTGATGTGTGTGTGTGTGTGTGTGTGTGTTTTATGTGTGGCTGTGTTTGGTGTGTGTATGTATATATATTTATATTTGTGTATGTGTAGGGGTATGTGTAAAAAAGACACAACACATACACCACTACACAAACACCACCACACACCCCACACACACACACACCACAATATATATATATTATATATATAATATATATTTATATATATAATATATATTAAAAAATATATAACGTGTATATATTAATATTATTATATAATTATATATAAAATATATATATATATTTTATTTTAAAATTTTATATGTAAATATTTATATATATATATATATATATTATATATATTTATATATATATATATATACATACATATAAATTATTATATTATATATTATATATATATATATATTTTAAATATATGTATAGTATACATACACATCACACACAACACCACCACCACACCAAACACACACACACCCCACACACACACACACACACCACACAAAACACACACCCCAAACCCCACACCCACAAACACACCCACACACACACACACACAAAAACCCCACACACATATATATATTATATAAAATATTATAATATATAATTATATATTATTTTTTATATGTATTAACACACATACACACAGAACACCCACAAAAACACCACAAACACAACACACACACACACACCCACACACAAAACCCCAAAACCCCCCCACACCACACCAAAATTTTATATATATATATATTATAATATATAATATTTTATATATATATATATTATATGATATATATGTACGAAGTATATCTTCATCTATCTATCTATCTATCTATCTACCATCATCTATTTATATAACGTTATTTTATATATTATAATAATTTTTATATATAATTATAATTTTGTGTGTGTGTGTGGTGTGTGTGTATATATACTACTACACACACACCACACAAAACACACACACACACACAATATATATATTATATAATATGTGTTTTGTGTGTGTGTGTGGTGTGTGGTGTGTTATGTATTATATTACACACACACCACCACACACACATAAAAAAAAAAAAAATAATATATATTATATATATTATATATATATATATATATATATAATATTATATATCAAATTTTAATATTTTTATATATAATATATATATATATATAATATATATATATAATATATATATATATATTATAATTTTATATATATATTAATATATGGTGTTGTGTGTTGTGTTGTATTATACATACATACACCACACAAACACAAACACACACACACACACACTATATTTATTATATTATATATTGTTTGTGTGTGGTGTTTTGTGTGTGGTGTGTGTATGTATGTTTATACACCACAAAACACACACCCACACATTATTATATATATATATATATATATTATATAATATAAATAAACGTATTAATTTTAGTGATAGGGAGATAGATAGATAGATAGATAGATAGAAATATACATTCGTACATAATATACTATTTATATAAATTTTATATATATTTTATATTATAATATATATATAATAATATATTGTGGGTGGGGTGTGGTTTTGTGTGTGTGTGTGTGTGTTTGTGGTGTGTTGTGTGTGTGGTGTGGTGGTGTGTGTCTGTGGTATGTGGGTATTACATATACATATATATAATATATATATATATTATATATATATATATAATATATATATATTTGTTTTTGTTGGGGTTTTGTGGTGTTGTGTTGTGTGTGTGTGTGTGGTGTGTGTGTGTGGGTGTGTTTTTTGTGTGTGTGTGTGTGTGTGTGTGTGTGTGTGTGTGTGGTGTGTGTGGGGTGTGTGTGTGTGGTTTTGGGGAAAGTTTATGGATAATATACATATATTATATATTTTTAAAATATATATATATAAAATTTTATATATAATATATTATGTTGTATATATATAAATATATAAAATATATAATTTTATATTTATATATATATATTTAAAATATTTCATTATAATTTTGAATATAACTATATATAATAATATATATATGGTATAGATATATATATAATATTTTTAAAATATTTTATGGATAAAATATAAAGATATATATATAATTTTATATATTATAATATAATTTTATAATTATATATATAATAATATATATTGATATAAAATAAATAATACAATACATATATCTATACATATAAAACATGGTATATGGAAAATATATAATATAAATTATTTTTTATTATTATATATATTAAATATATATAATTTTTATAAATATTAATGTATATATATATATTATATATATAATATATATATATATATTATTATTTAAAATAAAATATACCCCTGAAAATCTCTTATTATATATATTTATATTATATTTATATATTGATTATTATAATATAAAATGTGTGTTTTGGGGGGTTTTGGTGTGGTTTTTGTTGGGGGGTGTGTTTGTGTATGTGTGTGTGTTGTTTATGTTGCTTATTTCACATACCCCCTCCCCCTCCCCAAAAATTTTATAGATATATATCCCCCCACCCCCCACAAACACCCCGCACCCACATAAAAAACACAACACACCCCACACACACATTAAACACAAACCCCCAAAACCACACAAACAAAACACCCACACACATATATATATATATATATATATAATATATATATTATATTATATATTATATAATATAACATATATTTTAAAATTTATATATATATATATATATATTTTTTTTATATATAAAATATATATTTTATTTTATATATAAATTTTGTGTGTGTGTGTGGTTGTGTGTGTGTGTGTGTGTGTGCGTTTTTTGTGTATGCTTTTGTGTGTGTGTGTGTATGTTTGTTTCGTGTTTTGGTTTTGTTTATATATATATCTATAAAATTTGTGTAGTGTAAGGGGTATGCGTAAAAAAAGCACACTACACAACATATATATATTAAAATCTATATATATACAAAATATATATATATATATTATTAATTATATATATAGTATAATAATATTTAATAAATATATGTGTTTTGTGGTGGGGTGTGTGTGGTGGGTTTTATATATATATATATATATATATATATATTTTATATATATTATATATATATACTATAATTTTATATATATATATAAA
>NC_051427.1:265083-267583 GCF_015228065.2 Penaeus monodon
AAATAATAACAATGATAATAATAATGATAATAAAAATAATAATGATGATGATGATGATGATGATAATAATAATAATAATGAAAAATAATAATAAGAATGATAGTAGTGATGATGATGATAACAATAATAAAAATGATGATAATACCAATTTCAATGATAATGATAATAAAAGTAGTAGAATTGGTAATAATAACAGTGATAATATTGATAATAAAAAAAAAAAAAAAAAAAAAAAAAAAAAAAAAAAAATAATAATAATGGTAATGATACTAATGATAATAATAACAATAACATAATTCATTATTAACAACATTACTAGGAACAATAATAATAACAATTACAGTAATGAAGGTAGAGATGAAAATAGGGTGAAGTGGGAAAAAATGAATTTCAAGAAAATAAAAAGAGGAAGTAAGGATGTCCTGGTAAATACCCAGCGAGCACTACACTCGGCAAACATCCGACATGCAGGAGGGAACACAATGGAGCGGCCAGACCAGCGATGACCCTTGTGGCCCCCGACGCAAGGGCGACGCAGCACATGATGTAATTGGGTTGTTACGGCAATAGTAGCTTCATCAACACGCTAATTGGATGAACAGAGCTAATTGGTGTCACTCGATAGCTGGTTGCCGTTAATGGTGGTGAAGAAACGTTCAGCCTTGCTTAACACACACACATGCATACATTTATATATATATATATATATATATATATATATATATATATATATATATATATATATATATATATATATATATTACACATATGTGTGTGTGTGTGTGTTATATATATATATATATATATATATATATATATATATATATATATATATATATATATATATATAATAGATAGATAGATAGATAGATAGATAGATAGAAACACACACACACACACACACACACACACACACACACACACACACACACACACAACATATATATAAATATAAATATATATAACTATAATAAAATATATATATATATACATATATATATATACAAACACGCACATATATATGTGTATATATATATTTATATTCCCCCCCCCCCACTATATATATATATATATATATATATATATATATATATATATATATATATATATATATATATATATATATATATATCTATATATGTGTGTGTGTGTACAGTGCCGGCTTTAAGGTAGGGCGAGAGGGTCAATTGCCCCGGGCCCCGCGCTTTTGGGGGCCCCGCGCTCGTCCCTGTTGAATGATCAGAATGCATATTTGCTTTAGAAAACTGACTCACTAAATGATTCCTACCATAAAAGTAGAAAAAAAACATTTATATTATGCCTTATTTCTTCAATTTCATATATGCTTTGAACATTTGTGAGACTTTTTGCTTCTACAAATTCGAATCTCTAGCTTGGTGCTTGAGGCCCCCGGACATTAAGAATTTAGATGTTTCAGACCCAAAGTGGCCATTTCCTTATATATAGAGAGTTTAAATGCGAAAGCAAAATGTGATAAAATCACATGTTTTATGAGATGTATTATAAAGTGTTCATATATGGCATGTACAATAGGTACGAATGTAAATGCACTCTCTCCCCACGAAAGTGTCACTATAGTGGGGCCCGGATGACTTCATATAGATGGGGCCCCAGACGACCTAATGTGTCGCATACGGTCCCTAGTTTGAAGATTGTCGAGGAATGAGAGCCCTCAACGCGGATAAGCTTTACAACATATCGTTTTATTAATCAACAATTTTAATATTTGAAAGCATGGGGCCCCCAGAGTTACTCCGGCCACTCAGTGGGTGAGCCGCCACTGATCTCTTTAGGTTTATTTATCTTTGCAGACCCCCAATGGCAAGTCGAGAGCGGGACTTGGGAAGAACATATCTCTCTGGTGCTACAAAGCGGAAGAAAAAGAAGGGAGAAGAAGAAGCTCAAAAGAGACAGCAAGGTGCCTTGGATAAATATTTCGCTCCACAAAGTGAGCAAGCTGATTCCGCTCTCATAGGTACAAATGAGGAAATTGCAGCCGATGCTCAAATAAGTGAAGTCGCACCGGAGTCTTCATCTGTAATAGCTGACATCAGTGATCCTGGAAATTGGCCAACAACTTCGAATGATCGGCAAAGGTGTGATATCATAGAAAAGGGGCCAGTCCGTCGGCGTGATCTTAATTATCCTCGCAATAAAGAAGGAAGATGTTTTACGGAACGATATTACAATCGCTTTCTTTGTAATGGAGAAAATACGGACAGGGAATGGTTAGTCTATTCCATAAACAAAGATGCAGTTTACTGCTTCTGTTGTAAGTTATTTTCTGACAAAGTAATGACAGCATCGAAGCTCAACCGTGACGGATTATCTGACTGGAAGCATTTGGGTGATAAGTTGTCGGATCACGAAAAAAGTGGCAACCATCTAAAGCATTTTGTTCAATGGAAAGAGCTTAAACTTCGTCTTTCAGTTTCCAAGACTATAGATGAAGATGCACAGAAAGAGTTGAATGATCTTA
>NC_051427.1:272803-280929 GCF_015228065.2 Penaeus monodon
ATATATATATAATATATATATATAATATATTTTTTTTTTTTTTTTTTTTATATATTATATATTATTTATAAAAAAAAAAAAATTTTTTTTTATATAAAAAGATGAATAAAAATATATATATATATATATTATATTTTTTTATATATATATATATTATATATATATATATGTATTAGTAGTAATAGTAGTAGATTGATACATATACTTTTATAATTATATACATATATATATTAATATATATATCTTATATATATAATATATATATATATATTATTATATCGAAAATTTAATAATTTTAATCTAATAAAAATCATATACTAATAATACATACATACATATTTATATATATATACAAATATATCTATATATATATCTTATATATATAATATATATATATATATATATATATATATATATATATATTATATTATATTTATATTATATATATTATTTATATATTTTATATATATTTTGTATTGTGTTTTTTTATTTTTTAGACTTTAATATATTATATATATACCTATATATTATAATATTATAAAATATATATATAAATATATCTATATTATATATATTATTATATAAATCTATTATATTTATATATAATTATGTATATATATGTATAATATATTATAATATATATATAATTTAACCAAATATAATATAATATAGCAAACAAAACAGATTTATGTTTTGTTTGGTCTTTTTAACTTATATATTATATTTTAAATATATATATACATTTTTATATATATATATATATAAAATTATATATGTATATATATATAAATATATATATATATATATTTTATATATATATATATATATAATATATATATATATTATATAATATATATATAATTATATAAAATATATATATATATAAAATATATATATATATATATATATTTTATATATAAAATTTATTTTTATATATAATACTAGATTATATTCAAATAAATATTACTATAATATCTACATTATAAAATATTATATATATATATATATATATTATATATATATATTCTATATTATTATATCTATACTTATATATATATATCTATCTAAAATACTTATTTATATACTACCCATTATTTATATTTATGACTATATATAAATTCCTTTTATATTATATTTATATATTCCTTCTATATCTCTACAACCCCACCCCACACCACCCACACACACACACAACCCTGTGGATTACCCTCTCATCAGGCTTCTCTTTGCGAGACAACCCTGGGTGGGAGGCCTGTGGGGCGATCTAGGAGATCATGGCTTTGGCTGCTCGACGAGGCCTATCGTGAGGATTAGAGATGGCCGGGGCCTGCTTGGAGACTCGTCCGAGGGCCCTCGTGGTTAAAGCGAAGTGGATGCGGCCTGGACCCCCGTGGGCGTTAGCCCTTGATGATGATGATACGATATATTAGAAAATATCCATATAATGCATAATATATATATATATAATATATACATATATATATATATATATTTTATATATATATATATATATATAAAATATATAATATATACATGTAAATTAAAAACTGTGTGCATATTATGCTACACACACCACACCACACCACAACACACACACCGCCCCCCAAACCCCCACGCACACGCACACACACATACAAAACCACACACCACACACACACAAACATTGCATTGTTATTGTATATTTTATATATATATTAATATTATTTTATTTAATAAAATAAATATTTTATATATTCTATAATATTTAATATATTTTAAAAAATTTAAATAATATATTTTATAATTTATATATTATATTTTAATAATTTTATAATATTATATAATATTATTTTAATACTTTTATTATATCATTTTTATATTAATTTTTAAATATATATTATATATTTTATATATATATTATAAAAAAAAATATTTAAAATTTACTTTTATATATTTTATATATTTTATTATTATATTATATATTATTTTTTTTATTTATCATTTAAATATATTTATTTTATTTATAAAATTATTTTTTTTTTTTTGTTGTTTTTTTTTTTTTTTGTGTGTGTGGGGGTGTGGTTCGTGTGTGTGTTGTGTTGTGTGTTTTTTTTTTATTTTTTTTTTTTTTTTTTTTTTTTTTTTTTTTTTTTTTTTTTTTTTTTTTTTGTTTTCCCCACAAACCCACACCACACCACCCCCCCCACCCCCTATATATTTTAATATTTTTTTTTTTTTTTTTTATATTATTTTACTTTTATTCATAATAAATTTTTATTTTAATATTTTATTTAAAATTTTTTTTTTTTATTATTTTTTTTTTTGTTTTTTTTTTTTTTTTATATTTATTTTTTTATATATTTTTATTTTTTTTTTTTATCCTTTTTTTTTTTTTTTTTTTTTTTTTTTTTTTTTTTTTTTTTTTTTTTTTTTTTTTTTTTTCCTTTTTTATTTTTTTTAAACCCCCCCTTTTTTTTTTTTTCCCCCCCCCCTTTTTGCTTCCTTTTTTTTTTTTTTAAAATCTTTATTCTTATTTTTTCCCCTTTTTTTTTTCCCCCCCCCCCTTTTTTTTTT
Organism: Penaeus monodon; assembly: GCF_015228065.2. Taxonomy (NCBI): domain Eukaryota; kingdom Metazoa; phylum Arthropoda; class Malacostraca; order Decapoda; family Penaeidae; genus Penaeus; species Penaeus monodon. Next base: position 275,357 of record NC_051427.1, read on the forward strand.
TGGGTTTTGTTTTTTTTTGGGGTTTTTTTTTTTTTTTTTTTTTTCTTTTAAAATTTTTTTTTTTTTTCCCCCCCCCAACCCCCCCCCCCCCCCCCCACCCCCCCCCCCCAAAAAAATTTTTTTTTTTTTTCTTTTTTTTCTCTTTCCTTTTATTTTTATTTTTATTTTTTTTTTTTCCCCTTTTTTTTTATTTTTTTTTTTTTTTTTTTTTCTTTTTTTTTTTTTTTTTTTTTTGTTTTTGTTGTGTGTGGGGTGTGTGTTTTTTTTTTTTTTTTATTATTTTTAATTATTTTTTTATTTTTTCCCCCTTTCAAAATTAATAAAGGCGGCGCTTCTTCGGCAGAAATTCCCCCTGAAGGGGAATGGAAACGGGTGGGCGGGGGGGGGGGGGGGGGAAAAAGGGGAAAAAAGGGGGAACCACGCGGGAAAAAAAGAGGGGGGGGGGTAAGGGGTTGGAAGGGGGGGAAAAAGGGGGGGGGGGGGGGAAAACGTAAAAAGGAAAAAAAAAAAAAAATTTTTTTGGGGGGGGAAAAATTTTTAAAGGAAGCCCCGGTTTAAAAGACAACCCCCCGCTTTTAATAAACCCCCCCCCCCTCCCCTCTCTCTATCTATCCATCTCTACCTCTTCTCTTTCATTTTTTTTTTTCTTTTTCTCTCTTTTTTTCCTCTTAAATTTTCCCCCTCGCTCTCTCTGCCAGTCTATCTATCTATCAGTCTATTCATCTATATTTGTAGCTTATCTCTCTCCTGCCCTCTCTCTTCCCCCCCCCCCAAATTCTCTTTTTTTTTCCCCCTCTTTTTTTCATTTTTTGTTTATAACTCTCTATCATCTTTTTTCCCTTTGCTTTTTTTTTTCTCTCTACTTTCTTTAAGCTATCATCGTATATATTTAATATATATATATTTTTTTTATATATATATTTATTTTATATTTATATATTATATTATATATATATATAATATAAAATATAATATAAAATATAATATTTTTTTTTTTTTTTATTTTTTTTTTTTTTTTTTTTTTTCTCCTTCTCTTTTACTCTCCCTCTATCAATCTATTTGAATCATGCCCTTTCTCTCATTCTGTCTATCTAGCCATCAATTCATCTAGTTGTTTGTCTATTTCTGTCTGTCTCTAGCTTTCTTTATCTCTGGACGTCTGCCTAGTTTTCTTGCACCTGTTTCTTTCTCTGTTTCTGTTAGTCTATCTCTGCCCGTCCGCCCTTCTCGCTCTTCCTCTCTCCTTCATCTTCTTCACCCAAACCTGTTCCTAGTGAATACCACTTTCATTCTTAAAATATGTAAAAATTTATAATTTTCCATTTGGAATTCTGAAATAGTCCCCAATCGCGACAAAAAGACTCAATTCAAGTAAAGAAAAAGGAAGAGAAAGATAGGAAACAGAGAAGCAAGGGTAAAGGGTGGATAAGGGAGTGACAGAAAAAAAGACCAAGTGATAGGTACAGATAGAGAGAGAGGGGGGGGGGAAGAATAATAAGAAGAAAAAGAAGAAGAATAGAGACGAAAGGAAGGAGGAAGATAGAATGAGACAGGGACAGACAGACAGATTAGTGTATATATATATATATATATATATATATATATATATATATATATATATATATATAAATAAAAGAGAGAGAGAGAGAGAGAGAGAGAGAGAGAGAGAGAGAGAGAGAGAGAGAGAGAGAGAGAGAGAGAGAGAGAGAGAGAGAGAATGTAAACAGCCAGGGAGTACCTGAAACTCCGCAAAACGCTTTTAGCTCCTCTGACCTTCTCTCACAAACGAGTAAAAAAGCGAAAAAGGGAAACCACTTACGAAATCTTTTCCTTGCTTTTTCCATCTAGGTTCTCCCAGGCCTTGCTTTGACGAGGAAGCGGTCTTGGAGGCTAAAAGGCGCAACAATGGCGGCTAAGGTAGTTTGGCCAACAGTCGACCCGGGAATCTGAATCTCAATGGTCCATCCGCGACTTTTAGCTTCATAGATCTATTCGGAAAATTGAATATCGACGGACTATCCAGCGGCCGATCCAGGGATTTGATTTCTGATGGTCCGGGATTTTGATTTTTAACGGTTCATCAGCGACTCTGAACGCAAACAGTTATTGTTCGTCGCGTGAAAGTGGGCGGTGCCTAATCATTCCCCAGGAAGAGGGAGAAGGAGCTTAATGCGTTGGGAGCTCTTTTCTCTCCGTTTTTTCTTTCTTTCTTTCTTTTTTCCTTTCTTTCTTTCTTTTTTTCGGCTGAGATTTCAAACATCGTCTTTTTTTCATTGTGAAAGTGGCTGTCTGTGTGTTGTGCATTTTCTCCATGTGAGGGGATTAGTTTTATCCCAAAGAGGCCTTTTTATTTCAACAAAAGAGGAGGATTTGAAGCAAAGTTGGCATCTCCTGGTCCAAAAGGCTGCTACTCCAAGCACTCCGTCGGGTTATGCTCGTCGCTAAACCAAGAGAGAATTTCACTCCTACGCTGAGGTAAAAGTGCTGTGTGCTCTGGCTCCGACCTTGGGGTAGCGGCCAGGCAGACTCTTCACACTGAAAGCTTTCTGTAGCAATTTTAGAAAGATTTTATTTTTTATCATTATTTTTTTTTTTTTTTTTTTTTTTTTTTTTTTTTTTTTTTTTTGGGTAATCCCTTGAAATTGCTACTAATGCTATCAATTATATCTTAAATGGATGTAAAACATATATGATACAACTCTACTTGATAATTTGAAAAACTGAAAATATTTAAATATTTTATACACATTAATCCTATAATTCATCCTTTTATATCTGTCAGTTAACTGATTTACTTTATTAACATGTATCTAGTTACCTATGCATTTTTGTCAATATATTCGTACACCTCTAGAGACCTTCAACTATGTCTTGACTTTAATTGCTTCGGTTTTTAGGAATGCTACAGATCACGAGATGGTAAGATAGAATTTTGAACATAAAAGCCTCTATTTTGACCTTTCACTAAGTTAAGTAAATTCTGCTATCTGCTTAGGCGTGGGCAATCGTGATTACAGCTTTACATTTATTTGACATAATATAGTATTCTTAGTTCCCATTCGGTTATTTCGGCAAAGTCGGAGGGGTCAATAACAGCACAGGCTACTGCTATATTAAAGTCCCTATCTAATTTCGACTTGTCGAGTTGATCTTTTATCCCTTGCGGGAGTGAGTTTAGCTGAAAATTCCCGGCCCACCGCTCTAGCAGCATATTAGCCTGCTCTTGTGGACTGTGGAACTGCGGTGTTGTGAGGGCTTTACCTGTCAGTCTATTAATTTTTCTCCACATGTCAGCCACAGAAGTTTGGCTGTTGATACCTTGCAGGAATTGTTCCCAGTGTTTACTACGAATCTGAGTTTTTAATTCTCTGAATTCCTTGTTGACTTTAAGAAACAGCAGAAGATTATCTGTCGTCTTACTATCTTTATAACGATTAACAAGCTCCTGGACCCGTTTATGTTCCTTGGCCAGAATAGGGTCATTGATCCACCTCGGTGCATGGGAGGCCTGGGGCCTCTTTTTCTTCGAGAGTTTTCGTGAACAGACCCATGTGTTATAGTAGTCAGTGACAACTTTGATTAAATCCTGAGAGAATTTTTCAACAGTTGTTATTTCATAGGTGTTATACCAGTCATAGACCCGTGCCTTGAAGTGATGCTCTAGGCACGGTGGGATGATTATTCTGAGCCTAGGTGATTTAGAGGCTGAGTCGCTGTCTACAGTATAGTCTGTTCGGACTGCAAAGTAGTCACTAATTAACTCTCGTACCAGTGAAGTACAGACATTACCATGAACTAAATTTTTGACAAATATTTAATCTAACCTATCACCTCCCAATTGACTCTCTGCTTCAGTGTCATATACTGTCAGTGATCTACTATTGATGAAATGCTTGAATTCTTCCCCATTACTATTACGCTGGTTGTCTCCAAAGTGTGGGTGCCTTGCATTGAAGTCGCCCATGCATAACGTGCCTTGGTTGTGAAAATTGGGGAGAGAACTAACCAGAAATGTAGAGTGTCTAGCATATACATTTTACAGTGAAAAATACCCAGAGGCAGTCTGGATTTTTAAATGATGAAAATGAACATCAGTGTTCTTGTCCACCTTCTCCTCCAGCTGCGTAACCTTGCCGCGTAGTTCGGCGGCCTCTTCACCCCCACTCGCCGGTAGCAGCGGGAAATCTCTGCGGTTGATGACGTCATACAGGCCACGGTTGGGCGCTTCCCTGATACGCTGGTCGCAGGTTGGGTTGGTCACTCGCGGTCAGTGCTGGTACCACAGGGGGTGGAGGGGGAGGGGACAGGGCAGGGAGGGCCGTGCACCCCCAGTGCCACTTGTCATCCCACACCTGAAGCATGATGGGACAAAGACTGGTGCATCTGCAGTACTCTCTCCTTCTGCAGCATTGCGAGGGCACTCCTTGGCAGTATGTTGGTCACCACATGCTGCACAGCGTGCCTTGCCCTTGCAATACTTAGCTACATGGCCACTTCCCATGCAGTTATAGCAGATCACAGGGGATGCCCTCCACGGCCGCACGTGGCTGGTGGGCATGTATTTTCCAAAGAAGTGGTATGTGCTAGGAGGTGGTTGCTCTCCTTTCCATATTATGCGGATGCGGTTTAATGGTTGTCCATCCTTGTGCACTCATATGGCCTTGTGAACTCCGTCGAGTGCATACGCATTTTCAAGTTCGAGATCCTTGTTGTAATGTGTCACATGGTATTCGTCATATTTTTCTCGTTTTTGTGGTTCATCACATAGTTTGAAGGTGATACCTCCAATTGATCCTTTAATAAGGTCGCCAATGTATTTCTGCTGCGAACGAGCGACATACACATACGGTGAGGAAAGAGTGTCTCCTCGCACAAGGTCGAGGGGGGTAACCCTCAGGGTCGGAGGTTGTTGCCGACGCCCTGCAGCCATTTCATTTTTTCGGATTTCGTTGTGCCTTTAGGGAAGCCGAGGCGAACACAATTCTTCTTTGCTTTCGACTTCACTAATGTGAAGCCGTCACTTCCTCCTTCAGCGTCGCCCACCAGGGCGTCGGGATCATCTTCAGTGCATGCCCGTTGCATGGCAATGGATTCATTAGGACTATCCACTGAACTACAGGCTGAAGCGCATTCTTCAGCCGCGGGAGGGGAGGGATAGTTATCCACCGAGTCCTCCCCCTCAGTGTTTACATTGCGGTTTCCCCCCATCGTGGGGGTGACCGCAGCGCCTGGCCCGACAGGCTCGCCCGCCTCGAGACAGGTGATATATAGCGCTCGGGACAACGGGGCACTCAACTCTAACGGTTACCACAGCAGTACTTGGCACTCGGTAGAGGAATTATTTCAAATTCCCTTACAAGCATAACTATTATCACATCACTACTGTCATGTCACTGACTTGCTGATTATATGAGCACCAAATATTCATGAAATTGTACAACTTTCTCGTATATGACGCAAGAGATTCGTGTGCAAGGGACGAAGACAACAGAGCAGGGGCACCACACGACCACACGGTGTGTATTGAGAGCACTAACAGTAGTTGAATGTGGTGTATGAAGGTTCTTGACAGT